>NW_020956182.1:123582-207556 GCF_003031625.1 Empidonax traillii | reverse complement strand
AATTTAAAGGGGAAATAAAGGAATCTCCTCCCCAAAATGTCTTTCCATTCAAGTCAACTAACTGATTCATGTTCACTAATTCACAAGTTCTTCATGTGAATTTGAAGTGCAAACCATTTCCTCAACTGCCTTGACAAAAAGTTTGACAATGGCATCATTAAGGAGGCACAAGTTATTATGGCACCACTTAAATTTTTAAAAAACAACCAACAAAACTCCCTACCCCCAAGGTTATATAAACAACTCATGCTAGAACTGGCATTCTGTCTCACATTGTAGAGGCACTAACATTGTATAGTTAAACGATGATCCCATGAACCAGTTTTAACTGGAGTTCTTCCTTGTGGAAAACATTTAAAAGTTTTATTGGTATTGGTTGTTCTACTAAAAATACAGCCTGTAAAACTATCTTGGAAAACCTCACTATGATGAGAAAGTTAGCATAAGCTCCTAAAAAGAAACACAATGACATCAATATCTGACACAGCTGACAAGTTCCACACCAGAAAAAAATGTCATATTGATACATTAAACTACAGCAATCTCCACTGTTTATTTGCATATTCCCTTCTTATTTCTTTTTGCTTTTGTTTTCCATTTTCTCAACCAGTTAAACCATTAAACCATTCAATAAAATTCTGTCTGTGAACTAGCGTTCACATTTCAGTTTTGCAGAGAAGGATTTAATATGCATAGATAGATTCATCCGTCTAGACCATGTAAATTTCAATTATACTTGCCCTATGCATACAAAACAGTGTCCTGAAAAAGACAGTATTAGTATCCTAACATTCTTTTTATTTACAATTGAAAATCCTTATTATAAATGTAACCTTGTAGAATCACAAATCATTGTGAATGTGAACATAAGTTTTAGAAACCTATTTCCAATTAATTATTAGGAATAAATTTGAAAAGACTAATTCAAAGGAATGTGTTTCCAGCAGACAACATGTAAGCAATAGAAATCAAAAGATAAAGACCTCAAAAACAACAATAACAAAAAAAGTCAGAGGGCCTTTTATTTTGTTTCTACTTTAATAATAATAACAACAATAAAAATAGAAATAAATATTACTGTTATAAATCCCTGTTCATTTATTCAAGGCTTCCAGTATTTCAGCCGTTCCTAATTTACTCTGAGATACAAAGTGATTTGCTTATGAAACAAAAGTTTTAGGTCTGTGATAGTGCTGGTTTTCTGTTTTAAGTAAATATTTTTTTGCATAATATTTCTCATCAATTTACATAACAAAAAGATAATTTCTTGACGTTACATTGACAATAAATAATATATTTGGGCATCATTATTTCGTCAACACTACAACAGAACATGAATGACATAATGATGAAATCAAGTAATGATCAGCAAAAGGAAAGGAATCATAGTCTCAAACACACAGTGTTAACCATCTTTCTCCTAGTACATAATGAGAACTGTCATTGACTTTATTCAAGTCACTTCTCACGTTTGAGGTACTTTTTCATTTAACAGGTCAGATCAATTCACAAGATTTAATATTGACTAAGATGTCTCGCTTATTGGCAAAAGAATAAGCTCTTCACTGCTAAAGCTGACAGTAGAACTGGTTGGATTCCTCCAATTTCAGATTTAGGATCCTTCAATTACCATTTTTCACTACATTTATTAGACTGAATTGTGGTATTTGTTTAAAATGTCAATTTCATTTGAAAATACATCTGTTCTTTATTGCAATTCTTAAACTGCTGTATATGTTTATTTCAGTATTTATGTAAGATATGAAACCTGGCAATACAAAAATACGGTCTTCGTATGACAACCTTATTTTCTTTTCTATCCTAGTGTGCAGAAATCCTCTAATTGAACACATCACCAAATCAGGTTAACACTAAAATACCACCTAGTGTCTCGAATTTTGGAAAGGGTAATTAAAAACCTGCTGAAAAAGCACAGTTTTATAAACCTTCTTACATTGTCCAGTCACCCACCACAATCATTGATCAATAGGGACAAATATATTTGGAGACAAAGGCAAATGCATAGACTCACACCCTGTCTGTAGTTTCAGAGCCTTGCAGTCCCAGGTTTTTAACATTTGCATGATAGTATCCAAGATAAATAATTTCAATACTACTAGTGCTACTTTGTCAAAAATTTTCATTTCAAATCAAATATGCAGGATATTTTCAGGGAGTTTTAGGTTTCAACAGGTCAAAACTGAACAACTTCTTGGAATTTTCTGTTGAAATGCTTTTGTCTGTGTTTGTGTATAGAATTAGAGTTTTGATTTTTTAAGAAAAACAATTTCACTGGCTTTGATTTGTTCATCTTGGATCTTGGATCACTGATAAGAACAGTTTAAAAATAAGACACCAGAGAAGATGAGAGATGTTTACTGGGAGATGCTTACATAGTTCCCAATTACAAAAGAAATGTCAAAACTATTTTTTAAATTATATTTTTTAAATAATGGAAAATAAGGTTGAAAAGAACATATGGTGGTCTTCAAATCCATATCTCTGGCACAAGTAGTATTGAATTATCTTGAGGGCAAATAATAAAGAAAACTGAAAGTTAAAGAAATAATTACAAAATAAATATAAAAACACAGCAGCAAAATTACTCAGGTTTCGAGAGAAAAAAGCTCTGAAATTTGACTCCATCACTTTACTTTTCTCCTATTTTCTAAATTCACAAACTACACTTCACAGTTCAATAATCACAGCAATAATGTGTAAAGCTTTAGGCTGCTAGAATGTTGACAGATGGAATAAATATTTTTTAATAACTGTTAGGTAAACATTAATGAAATCAGAGAATCAGTGAAACGCTTTATTGTAATGTAACTGACGCAAAGATATTACAGATATAATGGCATGTGATTTTTGTCATAGACTACCATAACTGAAGTCAGACAGGGCACAATTCAAGTATGTTGGATTGTTGTAACTTCATGTGATACAGGAACACTTAGAGTACCTAATGGCACTGTTCTTGAGCATCAGTGCTCAAAGATAAAATAGGGCAATAAAGTTCATATGTCCAACCAATGGTAAATTTGATTAGGAGTCAGTTTTAACAAGGTTTTAATTTTTTTCACTGTCCCTTGAGGACTATTGTTCCATTTTAGATTAAAATTTTATTATGCTATGTGTTTTTTACAATGTTATTAGATTAATTAGCTGATCTTGTTTACTTAGGCTGACCTTTTATTTGGTTTTGGATTCAGCACTGAGTTCTGTAGATAAAAACTCCAATTGTAATTCCAAAGTGAATTTGTCCCTTCTCCTTAAAAGTAGTTCTTTACACTGTATTTAATCTATAACAATTGTATTTCTTACTGAAGTCAGACATTCTTCTAATGAGTTATTTGTCATGGTCTACAGCTGTGTAACTTTGTGGTTACCAAAGCAATTGCTTCCCTAGTCAAGTGGAAAAGCAAATAAAAATTTTATAATTCACATATATGAGATTCATAGTCTTTTAACATACTTTCTTTCAGCAATTCAGAAACTTTATTTTCTTCCCACCATTAATCAGTGTTCCATTGCTCAGCTGTTTTAGAGACAATTAAGTACAAAAATCTTAAAGCTACATCAGTAACGCTTTTTGCACTTCCGCTGCTGGTACATTAAAAAAGACTAATGAGTAACCTAATGAGTTACCATTCCATGATAGGTGTAATCCAATTTTCTCTTAGAACTTGTGTATAATAAGAATATTGGGGGTTTTGTTGTTGTTCAAATATTAAGCAGACAACCAATGACATAGGATTAAAGAGAAGGTGAGAGGAGAAGACTCACATCTCAGTAGAGACAATATTTGATGAATCAGGTATGAACTACTAAATCTGATCCACTTCAGACTTCTGTATTTATATCTATCTTCAATCTTAATGCAAGGAAAAAGAAAAACATTAGTAGTTGTTCCAGACATTACTGATTTTATCACTTACTAGATTGCTTATTTTGTATTTTCTTAACCTAAATGTAAGTCACTTTTACAAAGTCTTTTATGAAAGATCTCAATTAAATTTAAAATTATTAAGTTCCATGGTAATAAGCTTCCAATTAAGTTAATTCATACACAAAAGATATTTTGAAGCATAAGTAGGCTTAAGATCAGAATTCTCCAGAGGGGGGAAAAAAAAAAAAAGTGAATAATAAAGAGATTTTTAATATGGCATCAATTTGTTTTAGTTCAGTATTGATTTCAATCTAATAAACTGTTTCTCAGCACTAAACCTACCTAGTTTCTCTAGTATGTTGGTAATGATAGACAGCTTTATCTGTATTAGTGTTTTCTCTTACAAAAATGAACATTTTCTGAGATGCTTTCATTGCCTTCTTCTTCAAGCAGAACAAGAACTTATGTGAAAGTCTAGGGGAAAAAAAAACCCCAAAACAGCAGAAGAAATGGTATAGAAGTTGCAACTGATGTATTTAGATATTTGGTTAAGATATAGTAGATAATTTTCATATGTAATTAAAATTCTATCTAATATCTTTCAAATAATTTGACTAAATTTACAAATGGAAGCCTTTGCACCCTGACCAAAATACTATCTTTGGCTAGTGATTATTTGAAAGTATAGAGTATCAAAATGTTACTATATATATGACAATTTTCTCCTTTTTTTGTGTGTGTGATTTTTATCATTTTAAAGTATTTGCAGTATTTTCCTATTGATATTCCTTTTCTTAAATTAATGGATTACAAAAACCTCAGAAAGATTTTTGAAAATTGGGAAAACACTTCTAGTGGGAAAAAGAGTTGATCAGTCTTCTGAGAGTATTCTGATAAGATACATTCAGTATACAAACTACAGGAGTTTTCCACTAATAATGATGGAAAATTCTTTTGACAAGAAGATATGTGCATAAGGAAAAAAGGCAATAAAGTAAATGGAGAAAACATAAAGTCCTTTATTTAATCATCCATATGGTCAAAGATCCTTTGATTAATCTAAAATAGTGTCCTGGTTCTGGTCAGGACAGGTTTAATTTTTTGCAGTAGCCAGGAAGGGGCCTAGCTAGAACCAAGTGGTTATTCTGTACCACCTCATGTCATTTTCTGGGGACAGGGGAAGGGCTCTCTTCCAGATCAGTGTAGTGTGGCAGAGGGAGCAGTCAGATATTGCCTATTGTCAGCAGGTTTCCATGTGAAACCTTCTCTTCTTTCTTTCTTTTACCTTCTTTCATTAGTATTGTTGCTGTTATTGTTCATTTTCTTATCTCATTGCTGTTTCCAGTAAATTTCTTTTAAGATGGTTTTATGGTGGAAGGTGGTTTGGAGAGTCTCAGTGGGAGACTAAACTGGGGAATACCAGTCCTAAATCATGACAAATAGGATTTCCTAAATAATGCTAAACTTGGTAGTCAAAAGAACTCATTTTTTATTACATTATTTCTATAGATTTTCTTTATTTATTTGTTTGAATGAAAACCTGAAATTTTTGTCAACAATTTCTTTATCAGTAAAGGAAAATGACTACTCAGTTTATTCATAATAAATTCAATCTGATTTTCATCTGAGTTATCTTTTGCCAAGGGTTTCTAAAAATGCTTATTTCTTTCTTTGTATATCATGCTGTGGGTCCATTTTTGTATAAAATAGGCCAAGTACATAATTACAACTGCTTGTCTGAAGTACTCAATTAAGAACTCCATGGGGAAAGGGTGGAGAAAAGAGGTGGGATTTAATTCTCTGAGTGAAACTTACGTGTGACCTATTTATGTTTACGTGAAAATTAATTTTGAAGAACCTGGAGGATACTCACACAGTTCTTTAGAAACTGAAACAAGGAAGAGAGGGGCAAAGGGAGGAAGACAGGAGATGGGGAAGGGGAGAAGGGAGAGAAGAGGACCTATATTAGAAGGGCACAATTCAGAGTAGTGATTTTGGATAACAGATAATGATTTCAGAGAGGGATGTTATTGCTTTAGAACGGTATCCATACGTATCAACGTAAGGAAACCACAAATACTCAGTGAAAGTTTGTTTGTTTTGTTTTGTTTGGTTTTTTTTTTGTTAATTTCACTGTGAAAGATTATATACAATTAAAATTTATTTGGTATCTCTTTGGAACCAAGTATTTTTTTTTCCTGTCAAAGAAAGTGGAGAAAAAGTAAAAAAGTAAAAGGAAAAAAAAGGGGGGGGAAGAAAACATAAAAAGAAAAAAAGGAGATGGAGGAGATAGAATATGGCAGGAGAACCTGCAAGTCAGGTGGTACAGCACACAGGTACATGGAAAAAATATTGTTTGGAAGAGAAAAGTCTATTTAAATACCTAGGGTACAGTGCTACAGAGAAGAAAATTAATTGCCACAGACCCTGTTCCACAATAGTTAAAAATTAAAACATTGATATTACTTGACTGTTCTTTAATAAAACTCTCCTTGCTAATTAATTTCTATTCTCCAAAACTTGTCTATTTTCACCTCATATACTTCCAGTTCAGGCTTTGAGTTATAACTTATATATGAGGGTAACTTGGAAACAATGACAACTGGACAAAATAAACATGGACAAGATGAGGAGATGAATAGACAGGTAATGTGACTGTATGTACTACAGTTTCTTCCTGTAGGTCTTTCCCACTCAATCTATGGCATTTCTTTTGCAGTAATTGAGCACTTCTGAATGAAAATAATAAAAAAAGAATTATTCCTTGTCTCAGAAGGGGAATTTGCAAGATAGAAACAGTTCAATAGCCTGTCATCCAATTTATCTATCTCCCAAAATTATTTTAGTGATTTCACTCCTAAATTTTGCACATAAAAATTCTGTAAGCGCAGTGATACTAAAGGAATTCCAGCTACTTTTTTATTATTATTAATATTCAGTTCACCACTCTCTAAACCTTTATCCATGTTTTTAAAACACAGAGTTGTCCAGACCTTTAGCTGCATTGTCCTCTCATTAAAAAATCTGCAGGAAATTCTAAACTCGGTTAAAGATTTTTTTCTCCTTGACTATTAATATAAAAATTTTACCTTTTTTTTGCTTTGATTTTTCATAAGGGGAAGAGGTTTTTTTCTGCCTTTTCCTATCAATAAAAAGAAAAATCAATTAAAAAAAAGAAAGAAAAAAGGAAAAAAGCTCCTGTTAGCTTCCTTTAGGGGGTACCACTGCCTTATTTTTACTGTCTTCTCCCAAAGGCCTTCAGCAATTTTCCTCAAAGGCTTTTTAGAAAAGTAGTAAAAGGTAGTCTTGGCTGGTTCTGTCACATTTATGACTTTACTTGTTATTTGATTTCTTTTTTAACCTTTTGCATTATGGCTTTTGTCTCAGCTTGTGACAAGGGAGAGAGAGAAAAAGGAGATAAGAGGTTGTGTTGCAAGTCGTCTGAGCATTGTGAGACTTGAATTCAATGCATGAGGGTGTCTTTAGGAGTACATTTGGGTTGATTAATGTTTTTCTGCCTGTAGTATGCTGAAAGAGATCAGTAGGAAATTAACTGAGGATCTTTCACTCAAAGTTTTCAGGTGGGAAATAAAGCACAAGATAAAACTGGAATTGTTACTTCAACTGACCCTAACAAATACATAGAAATCAAAGTATGGATTATCAACAGAAACCAGAAGGTTTTACTTCATTAATTTGTTTGTTTGTTTGTTTATTTGTTTATAGGTGATAACATGAAAGAATGTTAGCAATGTGATTTCAGTTTCTCTTTGATAGGACTTTGATAGCAAAATTAGCACTATTCTTCACATAGAAACCTATTCAGCAAGTCATTTATATACATTAAAATTTACCTTCTTAGGGAGATTAAGACTTAAATTTGACCTTGCTCCTGCCTCCCATTTCAGTCAGGGACAAAATGATACATTTCATTTCTAATGAAAATACTGACAGGTGTTATTTCTTTAGGTAATAAAAGGTTTATACTACAAATTATTCTATCACACTGTTCCTGAATTCTTATTTAGCATTTCAAGAGTTTCTCATTATAAAGTTAATTGCTCCAAAATTTAGCCACTCACAAGTAAATTTGGAATTATTTACCTTCAATCATTGCAAACATGCTATTCCATCCTAAAGCAATATGTTCAGCAGTTTTTTTTTTTGATAACATCATTTTTTACCTCAGAGTAAGTATTACCTCAGAGTAAAATATGGAACCTACCAACAGACATGTTCAGAAAAATTTTTAAAGGAAAAGTTTATCAAGAAGATACAGAATCACACATACATGAATTTATTTTAAAACAGAATTTTTCCTTAAATATTCTCCGTATGTAAGAATTTAAGTAAAAATATATTTTATCTCACAAGAAAAAGATAAAATTCAGGAAATTTAAAAGTTCTATATAATTGAAAATATTTAACCCCAAAATTGCTATTTCTTGTAAGTCAGATACAAATACAAATCTTAAAATTCATATGTTGATATTTAGTCATAAAAAGTAAAAGTTATCATAGTTGAGTAAGAATTAACTGTACAATGTTAATGAATTACAGGGCATTGGTAAGTGGTGAACAGCTACAGGAAAACTGCAAGCAACAGGAAAAAATATATAATACGTTATATATATACATAAAATATAGAATTTATATTATAAGTATTTGCTTTGAATGCAAAAATACATGAATTATATAAAATTAGAGGGAAAATTATTTTATTTTACTTGTCATTAAATAGAGTTTTAGTTTAATTCAGAAAATAAGAGAAAAAATCATAAGTATGCACATACATATACATAAGTACACCAGAAAAAGCTGAGTTCCTGATATGATAGGAAATTTAGAAAACATGGCCTATCGGGCAAGATGAAAGGAATTGCATTTTGGTGCCTAAAAAAAAGAAAAGGATGTGAAAGTTGTAAAGAAAATAAAGGCTAATTGTTGTCTTTGTCCATCAAAGACAGACAAAGAGGATGTCAGAGGTAAGAGTCCCAGCTCAGACCTGATACTGTGAAAAACTTACAGTCATGTCTATAGTCAGGAAGACAGTAACTAGAAAGCCAAATTTCAAAGATTACAATGCATATAGAAAAACTGGGGTTTGTGGTAAAAGTTGTTTACGGATGCTGCTGATCAGTATGAATTTCAGATTATTGGGTATTGGATGCTGATTTCAATTTGGCAATAAAGCAGCAGAACATGAGACAGACATGGAAAGCTCAGGAGTAATGAGACATTTTCAAGCCCCTGAGGTCTTTGCTAGAGATGTCAAAAGCTCTGTGCAATACTTTAGCTTTGCATGCAATGTGTAGAGTGGAGCTTTAGGGCTGGGATTCTGTGCTGTTCCACTGTTCTGACAAGAATCATAGAATGATTTGGGTTGGAAGGGGACTCCAAAGATGATCTAGTTCCAAAACTGCCATGGGCAGGTACACCTTTGACTAGATCAGTTGCTCAGAGCCCCATCCAACCTGGACTTGAACACCTCCATGGATAGGGCATTCACAGCTTCTCTGGGCAACCTCTTCCAGTGCCTTACCACTTTCACACTAAAGCATTTCTTCCGAATATCTAGTCTAAACCTACTCCCATTCCATTTAGACCCACTCCCCCTTTTCCTGTCACTACATGCTCATTTAAGTAGTTTTGTCGTATCTTTTCTTCAGGTATGGGAAACTATTAGGCCACCCCACAGGCTTCTCTTTTATGGACTGAACAATCTAAATTCTCTCAGCCTTTCCTCACAGAAGAGGTGTTCCATTCCTCTGATACTTAGTGGCCTCCTCTAGACTTGCTTCAACAGGTAAATGCTGCTCCAATGCTGAGGACTCAGACTCAGATGCATTACTCAAGTCTCACAAGGGGAGGGTAGAGTGGCAAACCCTTCTCTTGACCTGCTGCCCACTCTGCTTTTGATGCAGCCCAGGATATGATTGGCCTTCTGGGCTACAAGTGCGCGTTACCAGCTCATGTTCAGCCTCTCATTCTTCAGCACCCATAAGTGTCGCGGGTTGAGGCGGGACACAACACAAACCCTTACGGATCCAGGAACTGGAACACTTTATTGCACGATGTCTGCTATTTTTATACACTTTTTAGGCTACACACGTTAACCCTTCATTGGTTCCCACATACATAAATATCCTTCCATTGGCCTTTAACAAGGTTATATAACTCTGCTTACTGCGCATGTCACGGAACACATTTTGCTGTGCTCAGCACATTTTACCGGAAAACCATACTGTTACACCTTCCGGGTCCGGGCGTGATTCTCCCCTGAACAAAAGGTTCCTACTTAGTTTTAACTCTTCCAGAATCCCTCAGGCCAGCTGGGGGAAAACCACCACACATAAGTCCTCCTCTGCAGGGCTGCTCTCGATTTGTTCATTCCCCAACCTGTATTGGTACAGAGGGTTACCCCAACTCAGGTGCAGCACCTTGCACTTGTTCTTGTTAAATCACATAAGATTCCGAGGTGCTCATTTCTTGAGCTTGTCTAGGTCCCCTCTGAATGGCATCCTGCCTTCAGGGGTGGCAACAGCACCACTCAGCTTGGTGTAAACTGCAAATTTGCTGAGAGCACACTCAATCTCTTCATCTATATCATTAATGAAGATATTAAACAGCACTGGCCCCAGTATGGACCCTTGAGGGAAACCACTTGTCACTCATGTCCACTGGGACTCTGAGCCGTTGACCACTACCCTCTGGATGTGACCCTCCAGCCAATTCCCAATCCACCTAACAGTCTATCCTCTGAATCCATAACTCTCCAATTTGGAGAGAAGGATGTTATGGGGGATCGTGTCAAAGGTGTTGTAGAAGTCCGGATAAATGGCATCTGTACCTCTTCCCTTATCCACTGATGTAGTTACTCCATCATAGAAAGCCACAAGGTTGGTCAGACAAGATTTTCCCTTTGTGAAGCTGTGCTGTCTGTCCATGGTCACCTCCTGTCCTCCAAATGTTTTAAAAAAGTTGCTAGGAGAAACTGCTCCATGATCTTCCCAGGCACACAGGTTAAGCTGAATGTCCAAAATTATATGGGAGAAGCAAAGTGAATCAAATATTTCTGTACTATCTTTTGTACTTTTCAGACACACTTGCTATGATCTTTTATATTCCCAATTGATCAACCAGCTTGGGAGAAAACCTGTCTCTTTTCCCCTGAGAAATCGAGCAGTTAATGAAGCTTTGGGGAATTTCAAGTGTGAAATAGAATCATGGAGTAGTTTAAGTTGGAAAAGACTAAGATCAGGAAGTTCAACCAAGTGCTGTCAAGTCCAGCACTAACCCACGTCCCCAAGTACTTCATCTATGTGTCTTTGAAGTATCTCCAGAGACAGATTCCACCACTGCCCAGGGCAGCCTGCTCTAATCCTTGAAAACCCTCTCTGTGAAGAAATGTTTATTAATATTCAATCTAAACCTCCCCTGGCGCAACTTGAGGCCATTTTCTCTCATCCTGTCACTTGTCACAGGGAGAAGAGACTGACCCTCACCTCCTTTTAGGTAGTTGTAGAGTATAGTAAGGTCTCACATGAGTTAGTTTCTTCCATGTTAAACACCCCCAGCTCTCTCAGCTGCTTCACATAGGACTTGTTCTCCAGACGTCTTACCAACTTCATTGCCCTTCTCTGGACACACTGCAGCACCTCAATGTCCTTTGTGTTGTGTGGGGCTCAAAACTGAACAGGGGGTGTGACCTCACCAGTGTTGAGTACAGGGGGATGATCAGTGCCCTGGTCCTGCTGGGCATACTATGCTGACAGGATGTGGTCTGCCTGATTGGCCACCTGGGCACACATTCTTCCTTCCACAAGTTACACTTCTGGTCTCTTTCGGGAGGACTGAATCCGTTAACCAATTTGGACAATGCTACCCCAATTTAGAGTCTGCCATGTCTTAATAGAATATGATAATTTAAACTGGCTATAAGTAATTTTTGTAAGAAAAATTTTCAAGACAAAAGGAGACAGAAGGAAAAATGAAGAATGAATGTTAATAAGACAATCTACTAGTTAATGTTTTGAGTTAGTCATAATGTGTTGTATAACCTAGTCTTTTTTTCCTGGGACTGAAAATGCTATCTTCTGTAATCTTCAGTATGTAAAACAAACAAATTAAAACCAAATCAAGACCAAGGGGAAAAAAATAAAAAAAAAAAACAAGTTTTTTTTTTTGATAAAATCCCCAAAACCAAAGAGAAAGCAGTTTATGAAACCAGTATTACTATTCAGAAGGTTTTATTTGTATGTGAATACATTAAACAAAAAATAATAACATACTTACATATATCCATTCTCTTTCTGGATCTATGATGCTTCTACAACAGAACAATACATAGGATGCTTTAATTTCTATTTATACAAATTATATTATGACCCATTTTGATTCCCTAATGATAGAGAGAGCCAAAAGCTTTCTTTTTACTTTCTGTTAGATATGCAATTATTATAATTTCCTATGAAAAGTAAAAATTTCATTATAAGCAATTGCAAGGCTTTGAGATTGTTTGCAATTCTCACTAAAATCCTTTTGCTGCTCAGACCTTCAGAAGTACCAGTATTTTTATCATGGTCTTTTTTTTTTTTTTTTGTGACTCTATACCATAGGTCCTCTGCTTGACAGGCAGAAATTATGGCTCATTGCTGTGTGTAGTCAAAGCATTAGCAACCTGGTCATCTGAGACCACTCTGGGGCATCAGTAGCTGTGAGGAGATAGAACAATGTAGTTTATTTATCAGAGCTTGCTCTGAAACAGTGATATAGTGAACAAAAAGAACAGCATCATGCAGGTTGAAACTTTACAGTGTAGATTTTGCAAATTTTTTAGAAGCCCTTCAAATAATCAAGTTCCTCATTTTTACACACTGCAAATTATGGGTGTATGGTATGCCATCATGAGCAAGTAAAGCAGAATAAAACTCCTCTTTTGATTAGGAAAACAGCTACCCTTTGATTTGATTTTTTTTAATTTTTTTATCAACATTATCTTAAACTTCATGTTAGTAGATAGTAAACAGATTCAAGACTCAATTATACAGGGGAGTCAATTAGGAGTTGTTAGGCAGTAGGTTGGAACAGGTGCTGTTTTTGCAATTCACTCTGGTAGATACAGGTGTGGAAAGGGTAGTTGCAAATTTCAGGTATTCATTTTCTGTAACTATATGAGATACATGCTACATTCCACTTCTGCCTTACCCTGTCATCTTACTACAGTAATTTGCATTCTTGACTACATTTTGTGCTAAAAATAGCAAGTCCCAGGACAGAAAAAGCTTGTAGAGAGACTTGACAATTGGTTAGATCTGATTATTATATTAAAATGTTAAAATTCACCTCATTACACAGAATACTTGCTTCAATTATTTATCCCATTAACCTGAGGCTAAAGATGCTGCATATGATACCAGTTTTTCTAGAGGTTAATCTCAATGGATCTTTGTCAAGGTTAAAGGCTTGTTACAGGATAGACTGCAGAAATGCCATTATTATTAACAACCTGTCACATTTTTTCTTTTTTAAAATTAAATGTAAGCCACAGAATATAATATAGGAACAAATGTCTCCATAATCTACTTTGTTACAATTTTAATTATTTTTAAATGCTCAATATTATGAAACCACCACAAAGGAGAATTTAAGAAGTGGAGCTGGAAAACTAATGAAATGTTCCAAGGGCTTGTCATGAGGTGCTGATGTTCCCCTGTTGTATTTTGTCAAAATTCTGTTTACCTGCTCATGTGAGAACTTTGACTCATCAAAATTTCAATATTTTCTTGTCTAACCATTTATAGCACTGACTAAAAACATAACTTGTTTTTTTCATAAATTATAGGCTGTTACAAAAAGAAATAGTAATCACTATTTGATGTACGCTACTTTAAATGCTAGTATGCATCAGTCAACACAAATATTAGAAAAAACACACAAGTAGCAACTCATCTAAAAGAAAAAATAAAGTTGTCCTGTACTCAAGAACCTGTACATTTAAGAAATGTGAGTTGTGTTAGTTGCAGACTGCCATCTAGTCAGAAGCAGGCACTGAACGGTGACATCAGGAGGTTCTGCCTGTCTGTCTAGAACAGCTTGGGGGAAAGCAACCTCATCCCTCCCATACCATTCTGAAGACCACAAAACCATTATAGTTAAAACTATAATGGTATAAAAAGTTCTGCTAACTTGTTTATAACAAGAACAGCGAAGGTAGCTGTCAGGCCATGGTGCCCAAAGACTGATCCCTGTGCACCCTGGCACGGGTAAGGGAGCCCTAGCAGCCCCACGGGGCAGTGGAGCTTGTCCCTCCCTGCCACCACAGGAGCCTCTGGGAAGTGTCAAGGCTGGGTCAGACCCACCTGGAGTAGGACAGGTTCCTCAGGTTGAGGCACTGTGTGAGAATGGGGGATTGAAGGGACTGTTGTGGTGTGAGCTGGAGCCACCCAGTCCTTGCACAGAGCTGTGCCTTTGCTGTGTCAGTCCCATCTCCTCTAATTAAGCTCCATTTGGGATAGTTTTCAGATGTGAGGGGCAGGAAATCAAATATTCATAAGGAGAAAGGAACTATTTTACTTCCCAGTTGGAAATAACCAATCTGTTCAGATATTCCAAAATAATGAACTTATTTTCCTTCTAAAGATTTAAGCATTTGCTTTTTATAAAAATCATATATAGAATACAGCCTTTGCATCATAATAACAATGACACTATCTTACCTGCTGCCTTCTTTATTCAAATGTAACAGCTTAGAAATACAATAAAATGTACTTTCAATGGAATTGTGAAGTAAAAATCACTCCTAAAGAATTCTAAATAAACAATAAAAGCCTTTTAAATAATGCTGAAGTTTTATCTGAGAGTTAATGCTAAATCATTTTAAGAACTTAAAATATTTCTTTACCCAATTCTTTTTTAATTATTGAACAACCAAATCCATTGAACTTGTATTTTCCAACTTAAGAAAATAGTTTCTAAATATTATAATGAGGGATACAGAGTCCATTTTGAAAACAAAAGACTTTTTTTTTTTACTTTTTAATATAAAATGAGGTGATTTATAGTATTTATTCAAAGACAGTCAGAGTCTTATCCAAAAGCTGTTGAAGGCATATGACCGTATCAGTTAATTTCAGCAGGTTTTCAATCAAGCCTCCAAGAACAAGAAATGATTACAGTGTCTGACTGAAATATGACTCAGGTATCCCTCAAAGATTTATTATAGAATCTGAATAGGACTTGAAAAACTTAAAATATTTTAAACAGAAGCTTTTTCTATGAAAAGCTAATTTGGTACTGAATTCAAAGGCGTTGCAAATTGTCTGAATCAAAGAAGTAATTGTTAGATTGAAGAAACAGACCATCTACGAGATAAATATTGGAAATTTCAGGGTGAGATTCATCTCTGCATTCAGACACATAAACATGAACTTGTGTCTGTGTGAGGTGGGCGACCCTGTTATCGTGAGCAGACAAATTGGCACTGCTACCAGTAGGGTGTAATCCTAAATGTACTTTCCTAAATGTAATCGCCTGCCTGGCCTCCTTCTCCTACAGATGAGCTACAGCATCCTATGGGTTGTGGATGGCATCTCTCAATGCTCAATTTACCACTCTTCTGGGATGTTCCTTCTGTTTGTGCAGCAGCATCACATTTTGATTAGAGCTTAGGAGTCTTGCAAAACATGAAAATGTAGGCATTAGCTAGAAGATAAATTGAATAGGCCTCTGAACTCCATAGATTGTATTGACTGTGTAATCTTTTGAGACCTACAGTGTAGCTTAGAAAATATTTTACAAGCTATCTCCCATCTTGAAAGAAAAGCTAATGCTAAGAAGTGTTCTGTGTTAATGTGGTTATACGACTGCTTCATTAATCAGTGCCCCCACTGCAGAGGGATGTTCCTGCTTGTTTATTTCCATTTAAGAACATGGACCTAACACTCCTGTGTGTGCAACAGTTAAGCATTAAACAGGAAGAATGCACATAAACCTTATGACAAGATAAATATAACATATTTCTACATTGTATAAGTCTCACTTAAGTTAACCCAAAAATTACAAAAAGTCATTGTTTTTTACAGGTGCATATGATTCACTGCATCAAAGATAAATGGTGCAATGAACAAAATGTGATATTCAAGGTATTTGTCCTGATGATTGTACATAAAGTAGATGTGAAAGTGTTTAATTAAATATCTAAAGTTTTCTGGTAAACGCACTCAGGAAACAATTTGTTACGTGACTGAAAAGGAAAACAAGACACATGGGGAAATTTCCATATACTAAAACTCGAGTAGAGAGTTCTCTTTTTCAGATCTGTATTTATTATTCCAGATAGACACTCTACTAAAACTGGAGAGATGCTGAAGCTGGAAGTTCATTAATATGTGATCTGAATACAAACTGCCATTCTTAAATAAGAGATTGAGTCTGTCTGCCTACTGATACTCTCTAAGAATAGATACAGCTGATTAACTTATCTTTCAGAGTAGGGTGACTGTGCCATTGCACTTAATGAAGCTGGCTGAAAAAGTATTATTTTTCATACTGAGAAACCTAGTGCTTACAAAACAAAGTACTTCAGGCTCCAGGAGGTTTCTGTAGAATAACACACTTCAGCTGAAAATCTGACAAAAGAAGTGAGGTGTCTCTAAAATTTAGAGACTTCACTGATTTGTAAGTTGTAATATACACAGGTCATCTGACTGGAAGAAAATGATGAATTGTCACAACTTATGTCTTTTATACTTCTAAGAACTATAAGTTAGACACTATGTGTCTAGAAACTGTTCAGAGGCTTACTAAAAATCCTGAGCTTTTTTTTGGTTGCTGGCTGTGAGTATATTCTAGCAAGAGACTACAGCAAAATGTTATTCACATTTTAAGTTTGACCATCAAAGCCTTTAATCTCACTGTATCACTTTGTTTGATAATAATACCAATTCCAATAGATGAATTTTCTTTGTATATTTGAACCAAATTCATCTGGTGGCATACTAAACATAGGAATAACCCTAATTCCTCTAGTCTGACACTTCTGAGGTGCCACGGTTTCCACCATTAGGCTACTTTCTAGATTAATTCTTTCAAGATATTCTGAATAAGATCTTTCTGTTTTTCCAGCTTCTGTCCAGGTAGTGTTAATATGACACAAGCCTTTATAGCTTATCCCATTGTAGTAATCTAAAATACCTTTCAAGTACTCTTAAGTCCTCTTATTGCTTTGATCTGAAAAGTTATTTCCAGTCACACTTTTCACTTGAAATGGTGCTGATAAAATTTAAAAAAAAAAAAAAAAAAACCACCCAACCCAAAACATATAAATAGCATGGGAACAAGAAGAAGAAAAAAAATATTTTTATTATTAGTATAATGTTAATTTCAGAACTAAGAAAATAATATGAGGCATAAAATTATCTTTGACTGCAGTCAAGCTCTTCTACTGCAGACATCCTGTGTAACAAAATTAACTGAGGTCCATGGGCCAGTCTGTATACTTGTAACTCACATGGGACAAGTATATAAATATAGACTGGACAGAGAATGGATTGAGAGTGGCCCTGAAGAGAAAAACTTAGGTATGCTGTCTGACAAGAAGTTAACATGACTTGGCAATGCATGCTTTGCAGCCCAGAAAACCAGCCATACTCTGGTTGCATCAAAAGCAGTGTGGCCAACAGATTGAGGGAAGTGATTCTGCCCCTCTACTCTGCTCTGGTGAGACCCCACCTGGAGCACTGCATCCAACTCTGGGACCTGCAACATAAGAAACACAGGGACTTGCTGGAGTGAGTGCAGATGATGACCACAAAGACAGTCAGAGGGCTGGAGCACCTCACCTATGAAGACAGGCTGAGAGAGGTGAGTTTGTTTGGCCTGGAAAAGAGAAGGCTACAGGGAGACCTTAGTGTGGCCTCTCAGTACCTAAGGACGGCATATAAGAAAGTTGGAGAGGGACTTTTTAATAGGATATGTAGTGATAGGACAAGGGGGAATGGCTATAAACTGAAAGAAGAAAGGTTTAGATTAGCCAGTAGAATGAAAATCTTTACTGTGAGGGTGATAAGATATAGAATCATAGAATTAACTGGTTTGGACGAGACCTCTGATATTATCAAGTCCAACCCTTGATCCAACCCCACTGTGATTATGAGATCATGGCACTCAGTGCCATATCCAGCCTCATCTTAAAAACCTTCAGGGACAGTGAATCCACCACCTCTCTGGGCAGGCCATTCCAATGTCTGATCACTCTCTCTGTCAAGGACTTCTTTCTAATATCCAGCCTAAACCTTCCCTGGCTTAAGCCCGTGCCCTTTTGTCCTACTGCTGATTGCCTGGGAGAAGAGACCAACCCCACCTGGCTACAACCTCCTCTCAGGTAGTTGTATGGAAAAGGTTGCCCAGAGACTCTGTAAATGGTCCATCACTAGAAGTGTTCAAGACTGGGATGGATCAACACTGGGCAACCTGGTGCAGTGGAAGATGTCCCTCCCCACGGTAGAAGGATTGGAAGTATATGATCACTAAGGTGTCTTCCAACTTATCATTCTGTGATTTAGGCAACAATAAAAACATTGCTCTTCTGTCAATATTCACTATTATTTCTTTCCTTCAGTTAACTAGTAAAATTAAGACTATGTACAAACATCTACTTTATTTTCACAAAACATTTAAATTTCTTTCAACTTTTGCTTTTCTATTAATTTCCTGGCTTTCTAACACTTACTTTGGGAATTAATTTAACAACCCTGTACTTATTAATATCTTTAGTTGTCACTAACCTTATCACATTACTTAAAGTTTTTCTTATCAATGAAAGTATAATAGGTTTACATGTAAACTTTAAAATTTGATACAGTACATGTACATGTACATTTGCCTGTTTTGCAGTTATCCAATATTTCAAATATTTTACCTTCTATAACATTAGATCTGCCACAAAAAGGGAACAGTCTTTACTGAAAGAACAAAATAATCCATTAAATTATCCATTAAAAATTATCCAAAATTATCAAAAAAATTATCCATTTAAAGAGCAGTTATAATGATGTCATCCTCACACAGAAAAGATAGTATAAATACTCTCACTATCCAAGTTTTAAGATTTTATAATTTTACTGCTATGTTATTTTAAGATCATCCATTTTGCCCTCCAACACAGATAGATACATCAATAAATTTGACTAATTTGCATAATTTTCTCTTCATTATTCTCTTGAAAAATTGTACTGATAAAACATTTTATTTCCACATTACTTGCATGAAGTTGTGCTGCAAAAATTAATTTAATCTAAAAATATTAAAATTGTGACACGAAATACTCAAAGAATCAAATATATCATTTGTTTTCCTCCTAAATTACTCTCGGTGCTCTTAGTATTCGTTATTTACTGTCAAGAGGTAATAATGTGGCAGCAATCACTATAGATCTAGCTCAAAAAACTGACCAATTGAAGACTTTTGTTTAATTTCACTTGCAAATTCTAGTTCGACACAGAAAGAGAAATGTGTTTGCTGTTTCTTGAAGTCATCTGCAGATTTCAATAGTTAGGAAATTACATACATTAGTGAGTAAAGTGGGAATCCATCACTTATCCTCATTATTTTAAAATGAGTTTTAGATAAATATTAAAAAAGTTTAAAAGAAAAATAAAAGGCTGAAGTTTTATCAGGCTGTTTTCTTGTTGGAGTTAATTTCTAATTGTACAGAAGTGCACATAACTGGCCATTTCTGATGTGATATTTCTTATTTTCCTATATCTTATTTTATTCATTTATTTGTTTGATGTTGTCAGAAGATTACCTCTGTTTTTTATAATATATAAACTTTTAAATACTGCTATGTACACATAGGCTGAGCTTTCTGACATTCCCATTACACAGTGAAAGAGCTCTGGGCAGAGAATATAGAAGGTGTTAATAAATTGGAAAACAAATATTGAGAAGGTCACAAAAGAACATTTTACAATTGTGATTGCTAAAATACATGAGGCATTAAAATTTGAATTCTACATTCTTATGACAATGTCTGTAATGAGAACAGAAAATACTATAAGCCAAATCTATTCTCTTGACAATTTAAATATTACTGTTACCAAGTTTTTATCTTATACTTCTCCAATTCCATAAAAAGGGAAGGTCATAAAGATAGTGAAAATGCATCACAGGATTTAAACTCTTGACATTTTCCTAAATTGGTGGATTAAGAGAATACGTGGATAACATGATATGGCTTTCTTTAAAGGAAGGAATTTGGAGTAACATTTAGTTCATTTAGCATTTTAAAATTAAAACATAAAAATAAAAATAACTTTTCTTTGATAGTCCTCTTTATATGCTAAGGCCAGAACTCTAAGAATTAGTTTCAATAATGGACACATCTTGCTTACTCAGGCTTTAAAGTGTTTTAAAAGGAGAGGTTAAGTCTCAGCTTCTAAATCTTAAATGAACTGGGATAAGACCCTAATATTAATACTTTGAAAATTAGTCCTTTCCACTGATATGTCGCTTTACTTCTGAGGCAATTTTGTTAATTGAGTTTCATATATTTGAATGTCTATACACTTTGAGAAATTTTGTGATATTCATTATCAACATCATGGATTTGTGTATCAAAACGATGAAACTAAGTAGAACGATATAAATTACAGTCCCTAAAGATCATGCACTACAAACCCATTTTTTAAATATTATACAAGTTCAGCAACAATCATTTCTCCAAGGTCTGATCTTGTCCATCACTACCACTCCTGGATTTATGTCTCAATAAGTACAGTCTGCTTCTGAACAGGGTTGTAGTTATATGTTTATAAATAATGAAACATGTATGCAGAGAGCAGTTGTTGCTATGTAGCTGTTTGCAAGACAGGGTCTGACCTGCAGAAGTTGTTGTGTACTGATCACTGTTATGTTGGAGCTAGATAATTTTGAGGTAAATATAAATGAGCTATAACGCCGTATGTAGTCAAGCAGAATTGTTGTTCCACTCTAAGGCCAAGTTATTTATACCTCACTGAGAAGGTTAACACACTATCAAGACCTTCTTTTTAATGACATTTTGAATACAAGTGTACCTTACGAAGCAGTTGAATGGCTCAATTACCTTTTGTGACCTAAGTCCTCAGCTAGTCTCAGTTGGGATTGTTTTACATATTTTCTTGGACTTTTTTTTTCTCATTTTTAACTGATTTTTTTTCATGTGGTTAGTGTTTTAGAAGTGGTTATCAATTTTATTTCCAAATTCATGAGCGTGAATGTACTGCAGATTTGTAACAGCAGCTACTCTGAAGCAAAAGAATGAATTTGATCACTAGTACTGTGGTAATATTATTTATCTGCATGTCCTTGTTGTCCAAATCCAAATTTCTGAGGAAGTAGGAGAGAACAGGATCATCTTAACCATACTACTAGTACCAATTAATTAATTCCCAGAATACCTACAACAAAGCCTGCAACAAATTGCTTCATTTAGACAGGAGTTTTCCTCCTTATTTGGAATACTAGCTGTAATTAATTATAAATTATAACTATGTGTTTCATTTTCTTAGATCTTGGATCCTAGGCCCACAAAGACTTAGAAGAAAAATCTTAAGTGCATTAGCATACAGCTTCCATTATACCACTTAGCTTTCTGTGTGAGAACTATAAAGTATAACTTCACTTTTCAAAAAACAAGCATACAAAAACCCCTCACCCTAATATGCTTTCAGTTTTTTTAACATTTACTACCTTCAGTAATTTTTTTAATATTCATTTCAGAAAGAGAAGATTGTTCTTTACATATACTAAAGTCTAGTGCTTTGCTGCAAAATTTAATTTGAAAGTATGGGTTGGTGCAGATAAATATCTTTGCGTTTTCAAGATGGTTAGTCTTATCCTCACTTAACTAAAACTTTGATTTTTGTTCTTAAAATTCCCTTTGGGATAAAACCAACCAAAGTAGTATCAGTGATGTAATGAAATTTTAAGTACACAGTAGAGTTGCTGGGTGTATTATTTGAAGACAGCTTTAAGTTCGTGTTTCATTGTCCACAGGGAGTGGATAGAGAAAAATCCAATCAAACACCTGGGAAATTCTGTTCTTCAGAAGATTTGAGTGATAGATGTTGGATTCACAGCAAATCCATCTTTGACATAAATATTCAGATATAGATTCCAATTACAGTGACTTTGCAACACCACTTGCAAAATTCTTTCTTTGATTTTTTTTTTCTTTGAAAATGGAATTGTGGATAGAAAAGTTTCATGTGACTGAAGACTATTAAATTGTCCTTGCTAATAATAATGATAAAGTTTTGAAAATTTTTAAATGTTGGACCGTCATGACAAGATGCCATAACTTATTGGAATATTTTGTTCATACGATTTTATTTCTTTTCTACTAAAAAGCTAAATTTTCTCCTATCCCCTCAGTAAACCATGGTTTCAAAACATTGCTTTGAAAATCTGGAGGGTAAAAAAAAAAAAAGATCAGTTTTTAAAAACTCTCTGAAATATTAATATTTCATTTTTCTGTAAAATCTGCATCACAGACAGGCACACAGTAAGTGATTGGGATCAAAGGTTTTATGCATAGTCATTTGGGCTAATATCAGGAGTTTGACTAAGCAGTATTACTCGTGAATAATATGGTTATTTAACATTCATTTCAATAAAATCCTCCATGCAATGAATATGGCACCCATAGGAAACTTAGAGAACAGAATTTATATATTAGTGTTGTAATTTCTTTGATACACCAATGTAACTTATTGGGTCACCCACATTAATTTTCTGAATTATCTGTCACTTTTCTGTCTGTGTTCCATTCCGTTCCATGACATGTTGATAGGTCTGTTAGGCAATTGCATGCTGGAGGTTTAGGATGATATTTTCAAAGTTCATTATATTGTTGGTTAATAAGATATTAATCAAACAGCATACTTATAATACTTTGTTACTAGTTCTTCAATGACCAATCAGAACAAGATATGGCACAAAAGGTGATGTTAAAGTGACACTTGCTTTTGTGAAAATGTTTCTAATTTTTTTTCAAGTTACAGGAATGCTCAATACATATTCTTTTCCTGAAAAATTCTGTCAGACAGGAAAGCTTTAAACAAATTTGAGGTTCACTATAACCCACAAACAGGCTTATGTTTATAGTCTCAATAGCCTCATCACTGTCAGAATGGATGAAGAATCAGAAAATCCTTTCCTTATGGTGCAATTATAGGAAAAAAAAAAAAAAAGACAAAATGGAGTACTACTTTTAACTCATCCTCCTAATGGATGTAAAAAAAATGTATATTTTGTAGTCCTTGTCAGTATGACTCTTTTTTATTTTTCTAGATACAGAAGTTTATCTTACTCTCTTTTTATTTCTTTTTTTTTCTTTGTACAATCAGTTACTTTATAGAGCACAAAAATCATAAAAAAATAATGAGGTGATACCTCAAAGGATAGCATTTTGCTGTTTTGTGAGGAGGACAGATTGTTCATTAGCTTCGTATTCAGTACTACTCTTCCTTTTCTTTCAAAGCGTACCCACGATGCTCATTGCAATCAGTGCTGAAATGAGCTTCAGTCTCCTAGTCCCACATTGAGACAGACTCTGCACAGAAAGATGTGCACTTTCCTTTTTATCTCTTATTTTAGATCTACTACATCATTTAAATTATTTTAAAGAATAGTTGATGCTTATGATACAATGAGATAATAGCACTAGTTGCATTTCTGGTGACTAAATAAATTTTTGCCAAGTAAATATTGTTGCATGTAAAGAGGATATTGAACAGAAAGCAAAAGCTATTTATAGTCACCTTAAACCTCACTTTCAAGTGGATTTTTATATATTTGTCCAAAACCAAATGCTTTTCCAATTAAGAAGTTCATTATCTTCGCTGAATTCTAGGTCCAATGATAATCAAGTTTTTGTTAATGAGATACATATTATCATTGCTTAAATGAATTGTTCTTACTGAATGTATGAGCTGATTGCCATCTTGTGCTTATACAATTCTTCCTTCGTGTCTACAAACTTTTCCAGAGGAGACACTGTAAACTTGATATACAGTCACTCTTGATTCCTAACAGATTCCAGATTTCTTGGATTGGATGTAGCCCACAAGGAGCACAGAGCCTGGAATTTTGGACAGACATAATAAAACACAGTTTCAATACTCTGCAGGAAAAATAAGTCTCCACATTGTGAAATTTCCAGTTAGATTTTTAGGACAGCAGTAGTGCTTTTATAATCAGACTGTATCATAGAAGAAGATTTTCTAAAGACCTAATTTCATTTTCTGAATGAAATCTATGAAGTATTTGCAGATTTGACTGACTTTAAAATGAGTTATTTTGAACACTTGAAAATTTATATTTAAAATTCAGTTTCATTAAGCTTAAACAGAAATTTCCCATTTCTTGAAGGCCATGAGCCAACAGATCTACTCAGTTCATCTGCCTTTAACAGTCCATGTTCAACTATGCTAGTAGTGAGTTCAAAAAGAAGAAAAAAAAAAAAAAAAAAAAAAAATCTTCCTCCCCCCACTATCTATGCATCAGAAGAAAGCTTCAATTATTATGGAAAGTTTATTCAGTGCTGCAGTATTCTAGACAATCCTTAAATAACCAAGAATTTTCACTGCTTTATCATCTTAGTAAGACCAAAGTTGTCACTTGAAAATTTACAATGGATTTACAATGGTCACTTCAAAATTTACAAAAGGATTTAAGAGAAAGAGAAAAACCTCAGTAGTGGTGATGTCAAATACCTGCTCCCAGAGTTGTAGGGCAGTAGGGTGTACTCAATTAGTTCTTTAATTCATCTTTGTATTCCTCTGTATTAGGACTGCTTTTACCAGAGTCTTGCTGGTCTTGCTGCTGTTCACAAAAACCTGGGAGTGAGGAATAGCAAAACAGGAAAGCTAGACAACTGGGCTAGGAAACTCATACCACTGAAGATGCATACTTATAGCATACTTATATTATACTTAAATATCCTACTTATATCCTGCATATGCTAGGATCTTTTTCTGGAAAATGAAGAAAATAAAGTACTTTGAAAGCTTAATTTATCATACCCTGAAGTAAACATCTAAACCAGGTCAGATTAATACCTGGTAGGTGTCTGTTGAGCATAACAGTAAAGGGAAAGACTATGATGTAGGCTTCTCTATTTAGACACTGAGGATGTTCCACAAACAAACAAACAAAAAGATCATGAAGCAGCTTAAGTAGAGATAATGGTATATTTTAGTCTCATCTTGCCAGCATGAATCCTGCCTAATCCTATAGCCTAATTTGATCCCTCATCATACTTATTTTCTGGCAGATATGATCTTGATATTTTGAACGAGCTTTCCCCAGGAGTGTCAGCTTTGATTTTGGCTATGTTACACCCGTTTCAATTCTGTTTACAAATCATTTTATGTTTGCTGGTTCTCCATTCCCTCTTCACTGTTTCTCCTTTGTTAGTGAATGAATTGCAGTTGCACTAAATGTTACTAGCTGACTTTTTCCTTTTTCTTTCTTTCCCTCAGTGTGTACTGCAAACAAATGTAACATATTCTGCCAGTGGCATTGGGGAGGACAAGAGCTGAACAAGATCCCATGAAGTATTCTCTTTGGAACAGACTGAAGCTCTGAAATCAATATATTTTATGAAGCAATAATACTGAAAAGAATTCCCTCCACAACTAAGCGCAGGTTTCTTTAAAGCCTGAGAAAGTGGCTTTCTTTTTTTTTTTTTTCCATTTGAAATATTCTTGTATGAAAACATTCTCTTGAGAACAGAACATGTGCAGGGTAACAAGAATCTAGGAGCAAAAGGAGATTTTCACTGGAAAACAAAAGTTCATTTCAATTTCTTGAGGAAGTAGGGTGAAAAGAACATCAGCCATTTGTCACCGTTGCAGTTTCAGAAAAACAGTTTACAAGAAATTCACAAAAGGTTAATTAGCTAGAGTGGGAGTGATTTTGACACTTACCTGTTGTAAATCAGCAACATTATATAAATGTGTGCAATTCATCCTCAATCTAGAAATCTTAACTACTGATAGGCCATGTTTTTTACTGGTTTTAAATCATAAAATGTGCATGGTGTTCAAACTATAACATTTCACAATGACGTATGAATTAGTTTTGACAGTCATTTGTGACTAAAAACTAAACAAACGTACTTTCATCTGCCTAAAATAGTCCAGGGTGCAAGGATTAGAAAGATCTTTCACTAGCTATGAAAAGTCCAAACCTATTGAACAAGCTTTTATTCATTTATAGGAAAAAGAAGGAGTGAGAGTAAGTAGAATGGTCTGACCTGAATAATTAAATTATTTCTTTAAATTCAAGCTTCCTGTGCTGCAGTGGAGTTCTCTAGGTAACAAACTGCAGCACAGTGGATAATGGGCAATATAGAGATGTTTTTCTTTGATTTTCTTTTGGGGAGATTTATTGGGTTTTTTTTCGAAAATTCCTGTTTCCTGCAAGATAATGGTACAATAGATGAAACCTATTTTCTAGGACAGGACAGTTTTTCTCCTTCCATGTACTTCTTGCTTTCTGAACCCCAAGCCTACAAGAAGGGCAACTACGACTATGTTTTCATTTTAACTTCAAAATACGTCTAAGTTTTCCCACTACAGTAGAACCTCTTTGGAGCACAGATTATGTGTTTGTTATTTTTATAAAAAGGAAAAAAGAGGACCTAGAACCTTGATTGATAGCTTCTGAAAACTCAATAAAATTAGTTTAATATCAATCATTCTGAAGTTTAATTATCTTAAGATAGTTATAATAATGTGTGCCATAACTGCGAGAGGGAGTTTTGCAAAATAAAGGTTAGTACTTCTAAAGAACACAGAAACTGAAATTATATTGTTCTAACATGAAAATGAGATTAATATAAATAGACATGAATTATATAAATATCTCTAAAATACTTCTATGCTCCTAAGATTTTAGAAAAACAATTTTTTCCTTAGCAGCACAACAAAGGAAAGCAGTTAACTTATGGGTTTGCCTGGTTTGCTACCTGTCATTCTTCCCTCATAGCAAGTGCAACACTAATTCTCCTTTCTGCATTCTGCTGTCACCAGAGATTTTCTCCACCAAACTAAAGACAACAGATGATACAACTTGGCCCAAGTTATGTGCATTTTGTCTGGCCAGGAAAAGAAGCTGTCCTTTATGCAATGCCAGGAAAAAAATGCTCATAAATTGCATTCCCTTTTGTTTTTTCTTCAATGAAGGTACAAATCTGAGACTCTCCTCTAAGATACCACAAATTTTAATTTAGATTATAGGGACTCAATTGTCTTTGAAACCTCACTACACTTTATAAATCAAATTTACTTGTCTATAGTCTATCACAAGGGCGATCCACAGATAAAATGGCATTGGATATGCTCACTGTTCCTACAGACATTGCTAAAACTTCATTTCAGTTTTAATATTAGTACATAATCATCTATAAGTCAAGTTTGTAAATAAACTGTCATAGGGAATGTCATTAGTCTGTCAGGGAATAATTTTTTATAATGCAGATCAGTTCTGACTGGTCAGACTGTTTGACAATATTGCCAGTGATGCAAGAGATTCCTTGGCAAAGCTTCTTAAAACTTATGTCAGGAAGGTTTTCAAGCTTGTTTTGATTTTGGCCTGCTCCCCTACTTTGCTCTTTTGGCATGAGAGACTTTCAAGGCTAATCTCAGGTCCTCACACTAGAGTCTGTCATTGTTGAAACAGAACATTTGCAAAACAACTATGAAATCCTGTTTCCATTCCCTTTGTTATATTTTTTCTTAATTTTTTGCCTTTTTTTTTCTTTTTCACTTTCTTTCAAATTACAAGGCATCAGCATTTTCTATACAAATTGTTATTATAGCTTCCCTGAAACATCTTCTGTTCCATATTAATTCAGAGATTGACCTTGGAGCTGGTCCATTTCCTATGTTTCAATTTTTTTCTTGATGAACCAACAGGACTGAATAATTCATTCTCATACGACAAAAAAAGAGATGAAAAAAAGTCCTCATGTAATAACTGGTCTTTGACATGGAAGGAACGCCAAAAGACAGAGATTACACTGGCACATCCCAAAGGATTACTCTACAAAAAAGAACCTTATTAATGTAACAGTAGAAGAGGTCACATTCATTCTGGCAGACCAAATACAGTGATTGAGACCAGCTTGTTTTACCGGTTTTTAGCCTAAAAGTAGTACAGTTCTCTGAAGAAAATAAGTTAGTGTTTGCATTATCATTTAGACACAAAATCAAAGCCAAGTCCCTTGGTTTGTTCATCCTGGAGAATAGGAGACTGGGTAGAGACCTCATTGCAGTTACAACTTTCTCATGAGGGGAAGTGAAAGGACAGGCACTGATCCTTTGCACTCAGGGGTCACCAGTGACAGGACCTGAGAGAATGACATGAAGCTGCATCAGGGACTGTTTAGGTTCATTATTAGGAAAATGTTTTTCATCCAAGCGTGGTTGGGCACTTGAACAGGCTCCTCAGTTAAGTGGTCACAGCACCAAGCCTGATAGAGTTCAAGAAATGTTTCGAAAATGCTCCTAGGTACATGGTGTAATTTTTGAGGCTGCCCTGTGCAATACTAGGAGTTGGCCTGTGATGATCCTTGTGTATCCCTTCCATCTCAGGATATTATACCATTCTAGGATTTTAAGAAACACTTGATTTTCTGGGAAAGAAATCACACACACACAAACACACATATTATTTATAAGAATTAATATTTATATATGAAAACTGTTGAAATTAAAAAAAATTTAGTTTCAACAAACTGAATCTTTTATGGATCAATAACAAAATTCAGCATGAAAGGGACACTAACTGAATTATCTGGAACAATCTGAGCACTTGCAATCGTCTTCCTATTGTTTTGAGAGAACCCTATTCCTAATAACATTGATACTCATGAACAATGACCACCAACGCTGCAAAAAATAAGGTGCCTGGAATACCAGTCCTAAAATAAGACACAAATAAGTAAAATTCAAGTCCTTTATGGCAAGGATTCAAGAGTTATAACATTAGCTTGGTTAATGTCTACACTAACCTTCTAACAGAGTTGCCTTAGGGCTACCGCAGGTAATCCAAACAAATCAAGGAGAGAACTAATGCTAATGCAGCATGGATGACCATTGCAATGAAGCGATTTCTTTTTTCACATTCTATATTTCTGTAATTTCAGAATTATTTACCTTAAGAAAGAAACTATAAAAGAAGTATATATAAACACTGAAGTTACTTTTGGCTCTAATGAATTAAATACTTCAATGAGGTAATGAGGCAACACTGAAAACTTTTTATTTCATTTTGACTTTTTAACTTAACTTTTTTTTCCTGATCATCATGTAATTTGATTTATTTTATGTCAATAAAATATAATAATATTTCACCAGTTTTACATTAGGCCATGTAAAAAAGCCTGTCATTTTCATCCCTCACTCCATCCTACCCCCTTCCTATCTGCTTGGTTTTTTTATGGATAAAGACGAACTCAAAATATATTTGATAGACTGGAGTATCTGTATTAGTCTAATTATACAACTCAATTATAATTATGGCATTATTTATATTGAATTATATCTCTAATTATCATAATTACTATTCAATCTGCATTAACCCAAATACGCAGAAGAAAATATGGCATTTTTTGATTGATTATGTGTGCCTCAAAACATGGGTTTTGTGATAAAACTAAAAATATTTAAATAGGACTAGACTGAGCAACACTGCCTGAAAAAGTTTGTAAATGAGCGGAGTAGAGATTTCTGACTCACACACACATTAATAATCACTGAAATAAGATAGATGAATATCCAAAATGTCATACTGTCAGCACTTGACATGTCAACCCAGAAGAATATGAAACTATGAAAACTGTAATGCACTTTAGGATCTAAATTATGATTCATGAAAGTGGGGGGAAGAAAATCCGAAAACACAGTTGTTTTCAATCTCAAAGCACTGTTAAAGAAGATACACTTCATCCTAATGCTAGGAAACATATTCTGTTTTGCCTCTTGTTATATTTACAAGCCTGAATTGAATAAATCTGAGTAGCTCCAGTGAGTATCTAGGAAGACAAAACCTATGGATGTTGTATAAATAATGGCTGACGGGAAAAATAGGAAGAAATAACTTGTACCCTAAACTAAAAAAAAACCCACAACTGAAAAACCCCCATTCACTTGTAATTTCTTATAGGATCTTATTTATGCTGTAAGCAACAAAAAAGATTGTTTTTCCACCAGTTCTTTTTTCCTTCTGTTCTGAAAGATTTAAGTGATCAAACATCATAATTTCTTGAGATTTTACTTTTTCAGTAATGAGTACTTTCTTTTTCTTTGGACACATAAAAGACTTTGACCTATCCCAACTAGTTACAACATAGAAACAGTATGTGTGAAAGTAGATGCAAGAGGGGAGGTCACTTCATATCTCTTCACCAGTTCTAAACAGTATTGAAGCTGAAGATGTAGTCCCAATTTAGCAATGCAGATGAGCTTTCATCACATAATCTAATATTAAAATATTTTACACAAACAGAGCTGGACTGCATTAATACCTGTATCTGCTTTTACTAGACAACACTTTTCACTTTTTTTAAAAGCTGTTTGGTTTAGTTCTTCAGCTTTTCCAGAGAGTTAGAGCAGTGAGGGACCTTTTTTTTAGCATGAGAACCTCATGAAGTTTAGCAAGTCCAAGTGCAAGGTGCTGCCCCTGGGTTGGTGCAATCCTAGACATGAGTACACACTGGGAAAAGAACTCATTGAGAGCAGTCTTGCAGAGAAAGACTTCAGGGTTCTGGTGCATGAAAAGCTGGAGATCTACCAATGCGTGCTTGTAGCCTAGAAAGCAAATTGTGTCCTGGGCTGCATCAAAAGTAGTGTGGTCAGCATGACAAGGGAGGGAATTCTGCCTCTTTAATCTTCTCTTATGAGGTCCCACCTGGAATAACATATCCAGGTCTGGGGTCCCCAATACAAGAAAGACATGGACCTATTAGAGCCAGTCTAGAGGAGGGCCACAAAGATAATCAGAGTGCTAGAGCACCTCTCCTACAAAGACAGGCTGATGGTTGGGGTTGCTCAGCCTGGAGAAAGGAGGGCTCCAGAGACACCACGTTGCAGCCTTTCAGTACTTAAAGGAGGTTTATAAAGAAGAGGCAGAGTGACTTTATACACAGGCAGATAGCAACAGTACAGGGGAGAACAGTGTTAAACTAAAAGAGGAGAGATTCAGATTAGATCTTATGGAGTAATTCTTTGTTGTGAAGCTGGTGAGCACTGGAATAGGTTGCCAGAGAATTTAGGGGTACATCATTCCTGTAAGTGTTAAGGCCAGGTTAGATGGAATGCTGAGCAATCTGATCTAGTGGCATCTTTGGTCGTGGTGGGGAGGTTGATCTAGATGATCTTTAAGGTCCCTTCCAACACAAACCTTTCAATGATACGATGACTATGATGCCATATATGAGATCCAGGAGACAGAGCATATACTTCTGTGTTCTAGAACTCTGTGCTCAAGATGAATGCACTAGTTATCTTTGTAATCAATAATCAAACAGTGACAAATATTCATTTATGGAATTCAGTGCAACTCTTCTTAAAGTAAACAATTGAGTTAACTAAGTCCCTCTCGATGCCAACATGCATCAGAGGGGGGAAAAGTACAGGTGCAGTCTTACCTTGAGCACTGTGTGCAGTTTTGGGCACAGCAATATAAAAAGACATGAAGCTATCAGAGGGTGTCCAGAGGAGGGTCACAGGGATTGTAAAGGGTCTGGAGGGGAAGCCATATGAGGAGAGGCTGAGTTCATTTAGTTTGTTCAACCCGGAGAAGAGGATACTGAGGGGAGACCTCATCATAATCTTCAACATCCTCTCAAGAAGAAGAGGAGGGACAGGTACCAATTTCTGAGATTAGCTGAGTTGGTAAGTGCATGATATTAATAATACCGACATCATGGGTTTTATCCCCCTGTGGACCATTCACTTCAGGGTTGGGCATGATCCTTGCGGATCCATTCCATCTCAAAATATTCTGTCATTCTCTTCACTTTTGTGATCAGTGACAACTCGAGGGAATGGTATAAAGCTGAGTAAGGAAAGGTTTAGGCTGGATATCAGGAAAAGGGTATGTGAGCTCTGGGACAGGTTCCTTAGGAAGTGGTGACAGCACAAAGCCTGTGAAGTGTTTGGTCAATGCTTTCAGGCACATGGTGTGATTCTTGGACTGTCCTTTGCAGGGCCAAGGGTGGGACCCACTAGACCAGCTAGTGGGGCCCATTAGACCAGCTGGAAACAGACTTGCTGAAGAGCTGCTCTGCTGCATAAAATTGGGGGATCCTAGTGAGCAGCAGGCTAAATGTGAGCCAAGAGTGAAGGCTTACAGTGCACCATACTATAATAATAGCCCAAGAGGTTGGAGAAAGTGAGGGACTGAAGAATCTCTCTTATAAGGAGATGCTGAGGGAGCTGGGCCTGTTTAACCTGGAGCAGAGAAGACTGAGAGGGGATTTTAATAATATATACAAGTGTCTGAAGGGAGAGTGTCAGGAGGATGGAACCAGGCTTTTCTTGATGGTGCCTAGCAATAGGATGCAATTGGCGGAAACTGGAACCCAGGAAGTTCCACCTGATATGAAGAAGGACTTTTTTACTGCATGGTTGATCACACACTGGAACAGGTTATCCAGAGAGGTTGTAGAGTCTCTTTCCTTGGACATATTCAAAAGCTGACTGTACACAATCCTGAGTAACATACTCTAGGCTGACACTGCTTAATCAGAGAGGTTGGACTAGGTGACCTCCAGTGGTCTCTTCAAACTTTACCCATTCTGTGATCCTGTAAAATGGCAAGAAAAGTTGTCAGAATACTTAGTCCTGTGATACTGAGATATTTCTGAAATATAATCAGTATACTTTTTGAAATAATGTAGCAAAATTATAACATACAGGTTTTCATGAAATGCACAGTACAAAATAATCCTTTAGTTTCAGAGGCAAAAAAAGTTTTGAAAGAACATGAACATACAATCAATTGATGTGAATCAATCATTTTATCCTCTCCCACTTTAATGCTTGTATTAATATTTCTCAGGGGTTTATCACTGATATTAATAATGTTGGAAAAGAGGACTGTGAGAAAATCAATAATTAATAGTTTAGAACAAGATTTCAACAATATACAGTTAAAAGGGAGGGTAAAGAGTGGTCATAAATTCTAAAATATTGATTACCTTCATCGTTCAATAAACATTTACAGCACATGAAATCAAAGAATCAAATATTTCTGTGGAAGAAAATTATAGTGAAAGAGCATTTAGTGATGCATACGTGTATTTCCTAGCTCTTATGATCTTACCCTTACAATGTAATATTCTACTGTGATTGTTACAAATTAAGCATTATTAATGTTATGCAAATAGCCAAATCAAGACCAATTATGTACATCAAGTATATGAGGTTATTTATTAATAGTAGTATTTATTTTATTACAGAACTGCAAGGAACATCAGATAAGCCCAGGTTTATGACATCTAGAAGAAATCTAATTAAGGAGTTTCTGCTTCAAGTATGTAATCTAAACAAGCAGGACAGGCAAAAGAAAGTCAAAAAGTGTTCTTTCCAGGACACACCAAAAATCTGCCTTAAACCACTTAAAGAAACAGGATAAACTCCATTATTTGGCAAATAGTCTTCTGCCATAAACCTATGAAATAGAAACCTCAGCTATATCAGGACATCAGCCTATTTGAAAATTGAATATCAGTAAGTCTTATGTTATCTTGGTATTGCTAGAATGTATAAACATTTTTTCTTGAATTAGATATATTTTAATGTCAGTTTACTTGTATGATATGTATGTGTGTATTTAATGCTTCATGTAAATTATGCTTTAAAAAGTGGAAAATTATATAGAAATATTTATACATATAACAAAAGACACAAAATCAGTTGACAGTACTTAGTAGTCTCCAGTTTTGAAATTGCGGATTTCTGTTTGAACCTAAAGTTAACTGAGAGCAGAGCAGAACCAGAAACCGTACCTCTGTGCAGCTAGACAGGTGTTAAGGTAGGGGTCCTTTAAGTGATATCAGTAACAGTGTCTAAGCCTTGTTTTGTGTTTGGGTTAAATTCTAAAAATTTTAAGTTATTTACTATTTTTTACTACGAGATGTTATGTGAGGTTTACTAGTCTCTTTAGGGAGCCCCCGGTGGTCCAGGGGAAAAGACACTGCACTGTCACTGCAGAGACCCGGGTTCGATTCCCGGTCGGGACCCCTCCCCGGACAGATGGAGCTCGTTAGCCCGTAAGGCAATCCATCTACGTCCTGAGGACCTCGCTGCCACTGTCCAAGCGTGCTTGGCCCCGGCAGATGAACCTCAGGATTAAAGGGTGGGCTCAGTTCCGCGCACACTGTGTCTCACCTAAAAAATCCAATGCGCAGGCTGGAAGGTGGAAAGACCTTCCCCGGTTCTTCGTTTGCGAAGAGACTGGCCATAGTCTCTTTAGCAGAAAAATAAAAATATGTTATACGTACATATACATACATTTATTTCTAAACAGCATATATTTTATTTAAGAATAAGAATATGTTTTTTTCCAAAGAATTCCCTCACCCGTCTCCAGTTTGAGAGGACTTGATAAAATGCAGAAAATATATCTACTCTTATTTGACAAAAGAAACGTGAGATAGATTTAGCATATTGAATTAGACATAGTTAGGAGCACGCTCTTTTACAAATTGAGTAGATCCACTTTTGAAATATGTGAAAAATTTTATTAAGAGTACTTAGTGAATATTTCTTTTGTCAGCTGATTATATAACTTATAGTACAGCATATTTCAAATAAATTTGTATTTTAATAAAACAGACTAGTTCCAGTTCAGATCATAATGTATTCATATTTCTATTCACAAAGTGCAAAGACACGCAATGATAATTTTGTGTCTCTGATCCTGTTCTGTAACTTGTCCATATGCAAATGCTCCTCTAATGCAAATAAATCTCTTGTGATTGTAAGCCATTACTCTCCAGGCTTATCAGGCTCATGTTCAAGTGATGCTCTCCCTGCCTATATGGATATTTTGGCATTGCTTCAATTCTGTGTACAATGTGATTTCTAAATGAATTACTGTTGGTAAAACAAGAACTTGAGCTATAAATTTCACAGGGATAGAAGAGCATCTGCATACCTTTGCATACCTTGCATGTGTTTATTTCTTCTTCCACTTTTTTCAATAAAATACAAAGGTTTGTGTTAATTGCAGAGCCTAACACCCGTGCCTGAATTCAGTGGCATTGGTAAATGTTCAAGGGAAGCAGAAAATGAGGTCCAGTGAGTCTATTCTTCTTGTCTCTCTGCAGAGGTGTCATGTAGGTGTCCAGGCACTAGCAATGGTGAGAGCTGCTGAGTGACCTCTAAGTTTAGAGACCAGGACTGCCCCATCTGAACACAGCTGATTTCAGCCATTTCAAATGGACCCACCACAGGGCACAGCTGATCCCCCTCAGCCTTGGATGGGATCTCTGAGAAAACATGAGCAAGGAGTGGCAAAAAAATGCTGTAGAGGTGATAAGAAGTGGTAAAAACCATCCTCTAGAAACCAATGTCAGAGAAGGAGCAGGAAGAAGTACTACAGATACAGGAGCAGAAATTTCACTGCAGCTGGTGGAGAGACCATATTGAAGCTGGTATATCCCTGCAGCCCTTGGAGAGAAGCATACCAGAGCGGATATCCACGCTGCAACCTGTGGAGGATCTGAGTGCAAAGCAGCTGGGTGTTTCCTGAAGGAGCTGTGGTCAATGAAGAGCCCGTGCTGCTGCAGGGGAAGTATGAGGAGGAATGAATGCCAGAGAGGAGCTATTCTGCTCCAATGGGAACCGTCCCTATTCCCCATCTCTCCCAATGCTGCTTGGGTTGGGCAGAGATAGAATTTTGTCCTTTTTTTTTTTTTTTTTTTTTTTACTTTTCAAATATATTTTAATAGACAATAAATCAAATCAATTTTCATCAAGGTAATTTTGTTTTACCTGTGATGGTAATTCATAAATGCTCTTAGTGTCTTTACCTTGATCCATGAGCTTCTCCTGTTTGAGGAGGGGGAGTGAGAGCACCAGTGAGAGAGCATCCTGTAAACGCACTGCAGATGAGAAGATGGTCATGTGCTATGGTCTCAATTAAATTTTGCTTATTTAAGGATTGTAAACAAACTTTTTTGTGTGCCTCAGTTAAAATTTTGTTTTTTATCTTCAAGCTTCTCAAACCCCCAAAAAATAATCTCTTCTGTTTTTACAGTGTATTACACAGTGCTTTATGAAACAGAGCCCTTGCCTTGATTTTTAGCACTGCTTCAGTTATCATGAGTAATATTTTATCTGATAATCTAAATAAAATTTTACCATTTCATCTGGTTGGTTGCCAATGACATATTTATATATATTTCTTCTCTGGATGTGTGCCAGTACATTATTGAAAAACTGGAAGTGAGAAAAGCCAACGTTACTGTTAGAGGTTTTTTTTTTTTTTTTTTTAATGTAGTTCTTGAATAAGTTCCAAGTTAGGTCAAAAAGAGTTTTGTTACCGATTTGAAAGTTGTAGTCAGAATGTGTAAAATATCTTAGCCGGCATTTAACACAATAATGCATGTCTACACATGTCTACCATTCTTTTTCAATCAATCACATCAAGAATGCTAAAATGACCTTACACAGCTCCTGTTTTAAATGAAGTTCATGACTGACAGCTGACTTCATCATATGCAGAATTCAACATCTATACGTTGTTATATTTTTCATACATTAATGTGTAATATTATGTAATATGTAATAAATTATTGATTTTCACTTAATGGAAAGTATTTTGTTCATTGATATTGTTTTTTAATAAACAATCTTGCAAAATTACAGAATTTTCTTTCAGTACTTCAGGTGACAGTGGAAACTTTTATAGCAGATGTGAAGCAGGAGGGGTTAATTGGAACACTTTTGCTGTGGGCCCATGGGGGCCCCCTCCCCCCCTGTACACTTGTAGTTTGTGGTAAGCTATATTTCGTAAGCTACATTTTGTACAAAAAGACTCTGTCCTGTGCTGAGGGCATCAGACCTTAAAGGAACCACAATAAACACTGGACAAAGAACCCCAGACCCATAAATCTCATCCAGAGGAGCCAAGGTGACATCTCAATAGGTAAAATAGGCCCAAAGCCAAGGGTTTCTTTAAGGCTGAGCGATCAGAACACAGAAACAATAGAAAGAATGAAAGGTCCCCGAGGTGAAGTGGAGGATTAAAAAACAGCCCCCAGGATGAAGGCAAACAGGAACTCCCACCAAAATATTCCTCAAAATGGAAACCACGCCTCAATCTCTGCCCTAACTTCACCTGTTATGAATATTGTAATCAAATGATGCAATAATATGAATATGCAAAAGTTATGTTGTAATCATGATCAACACATTGTATAAATTACCTGTTCTTACTGAATCACTTTGGAGTTTTTACCTGGCCTGAATGGGTAAATCTCCCTGGCGTCATCAATAATCAATAAATACCTTGCTGCTTATGGACTTAAAACTCTGTCTCTGAGCAGTTTTACTCACCTGCCCCTTTTTCTGGGCATCAATTGGAGCACAGAACCCACAATATTGTGAGAAGCACTGAGGAAAGGAATTTGCTTCCAGCTGAAGTTATATTTTCCGAGAATCTAAACTATCTGCTTGTTTCTCATGCTTTGCTTTTGAATTCTTACTTGAACTAAATGAAAATTGGACCATAACCTGAGGAAATTATCAAAAGAGAACATTTATAAGTGTGTGTATATATATACATAGGTATGAATAATTCAAACCTTGTAAATACTTTCTAATTTTTTTTCCAATATGTTTTCTACAGTATACCCACATACATTTTTCTGAAGAGAAATTTGCAAAATATTTTGGATTTAAGAATATTCGATATTATTCTTCAGTATATAATCAATATAATGTGCTCTGAATGGCACAACTCTTGCATTTATCCTACTCACTACTTACATATAAATTTTTCAATATACTCAAAAATTTGTCTTCCAAATGCCATTGTCTATGTATTACCTGTGTACATTCATATGCCTATAGATGCAAAGATGACATCATCATGCTTTTAAACTTGAAACGTGGTCCAAATAAAAACATTCTGCTTCATGCTAAATATGATTTTATTAAAAGAATCTAGGTTTACAAAGACAAAATATAAAGATACATAGCCCAGATGTAACCCATAACAAACCTGCTATGCAGCTGCATGGCTAATGTTGTGTTATCTAATGAGGAAGTGAATGTACCTGTATATAATTTTATCATAGGTGACAGTAGGGAGCAACCAATCTCACAGGTCTCCCAGGATATATGGTTGTCTTTAATGTAGAAAGGATCACACAGAAATTTGATTTAGTTCAGAGTTATTCAGTACACTTACCAATAAATTAAAAATGTAATTGTTGACACTTTATTGTGAAAGCTGTGACTTTAAAGGGGATTTAAGGACAATAGTGAAGTTACATGATCGTTAATTCCTTCTGTAAGTTCCTGGGTAAGTAAGCTGATGAACTCCTTTGATTAATAACAAGAGAGATTTTGTCTGTAAAGTTATGATATATTATTTGACCTGTAGACTAATAACCTTACAAAAGAATAAAAACTAAAAAGGAACCTGATCCTGGTCTGTGAAGGCTCATGCACTAGTTTTATTTCAGGCCAACAACAACAACAACAAAACCCCAACCAACCAAAAAAAAAAAATTAGTTACAAAAAAGACTATAGGAAAAAATCTTGCAGAAAGCATATAGTTCATTAATCATCTTTTGGTGAACATAATTTACATCTGTAAAATTTTAGATACCTACTGCTTCCCTAAAGTGTATCACATCAAGGTACTAGCACTAAACTCACTGAGATATTTTGAAAATCCACACTGAATAAAATATAAGAACATAATACTGTCAATAATCTAATAATATATTTCATTCTTTACAGTGAAAATATGTTTTAAGAAATGAATTAATATTCTTTGAATGCTATATGAAAATAAAGAAAACAGTTTAAGTTCAAATAATATAGATATATCTGTGACACATGTTAAGCAGTATTTTCTATATGAGAGTCTACTGTGAAGGAGGGCCTCCTGCATCCAAAGAAAAAGTATACTAGAAAGTGCTGGGTTACATATAAGAAATTAATCATTAAAAGAAATAATAATTATTATACATTAGAAGAAATAAGCTTGCCAATTTATAATGGAGTCATAGTACATTTATTGTATGAGACAATGACTAATTGCTTCAGGCCTAATTTGAAAATGTTTGATAGCCAATAGGTTAATATTTATATAAATCTCCTGGGTTCCCTTAAACAAGGGAAATTCCTCAAATTTCTGGACAATCTACACATGCTCTGTATTTACAAAAAAAAAAAAAAAAACAACAACCTGATCTCAGATATTTACTCTTAAATAGGTAAAATTCAGATAAATCAAATACTGGAAATGATAATGCTTCTGGACCTGAAATCTTTCAGAAATCAGAAAACTGAAGTTACAAACTGAAGTTCATAAAACATTAACTTCTTGGAATGCATCACCCTGTGCTAAATATTCAGTGCATAGTTGGATTGTATAATTCCTATCAATTAGTGAAAAATGTTATTATTTAAAAAGTACAACACAAACTGTGCCAAAGATGATAAGTCCATCAACATTCCCAACAGCTGAGAACTAAATGCTATGCCATCTGCTTGCTGAAATAAGATGGCATGCTAAAATGTTCTGGAGGAATACAAATTGAATGCCAATTCTGACTGATGCTCCTAAGAGTTTGGGGATTTTTTATTATTTTAATGCACTTTAGTCATGGTCCTACAGATATGTTTGTAATAGAAAAAATATTTTGAAAGCATCCCCTTTTACCGTTCCTGGGAGAGTAGAATAGACAGATTGATCAAATCTTAATCTCATTTTCGTTTCAGACAACCAAAAACAGGAATGTAGTATATAAATGCAAGTCAGAGTCAAGTCAGCTGGCAGAGGTAACTGTTTTAATAGTAACAAAAAGAAAGAATTAAGGCTGATAGAAGAAAGTCAATTTCCTTCTGTTGCAAATTATGAAGTCCTTTTGGGTTTCACTAGTTTTCTGAGAAAAGAAGTAGCTAACAACAAATAAAGTGAGAATGTTACTGCCAGAACTGCCTTTTCTGCATATATGCATTATACCTTGTGAAAAATTATTTTAAAGATTACCAGAGTTCAAAAGTTAGGGATTTCAGAATTAAGGATGAAACCATTCTCCATCTGCCTGCCTGTGCACATACATCTTACCATCTTTGCATACACAATTAGATAATACTTTTGCCTACAACTCCTGTGTCTTTCAGTGAATATTAATTTTGATTGTAGAGCTTCCTTTTCTGTTGGTATACACACTTAGCCTGTGTATTTGGTTTCTGTGTCCAGGTTTTGGTAGCAGGGGGGCTACAGGGGTGGCTTCTGCGAGAAGGTGCCAGAAGCTTCCATGTCCGTGTCCAATGCCAGTGCCAGCCAGCTCTAGGATAGACCCACCACCGGCCAAGGCTGAGCCAATCAGGAATGGTAGTAACACCTCTGTGATTACATATTTAAGAAGGAAAATAAAAAAGATATTGGGCAGATTGCCCCTTGGAAGGACTCACGCTGGAGAAATTTGTGAAGGACTGTCTCCCATGGGAAGGACCCCACAGGAAGAAGGAGAGCCCATGTAATAAATCTGAACACTGTTTTTAAATATTTGGAAACTTGTGCCTTAACCACTAAAATGTTAACATGTGCACAGCATTTTAAAAACTTTAATACCTGAATTTTCTGTCAAATCTTGTAAAGTGTATTAAGGAAGTTCAATCTTACAGCAGCCAGTTTTGGGATCAGGGTCATAACTACTTTCTTCTAAATGTTGCCTCTGTCTGTGTGGCTCTTGGATGCTGTTTGTGTTGAAAATGTGGACTGCGTGAGACATCCTGTGCAGTTTAGAAAAATTTTATCAAGTAGCCTTTTAAAGCCAACACACCTATACAATTGCTCTGCTCTTTTCATGCTGCGTAAAGGAAGCCAAACTGGTGCTTGAACCACATCCAAATCACAAGATTTTTAATTGCATCCTTCTGGCTGCTGTAGGGACTTCTGGGCTATCCAAATTTTCTACTGTGGGAGGAAGGGAAGCAACAGTGGTTAATACCTTTTAATGCTTTAGGATTTGAAGGTGAAACCTGCCCAGATAGGTTTTTTCACTCAGTTTCCAGGAGGTAGCCCTTTCTCAGTCTGGCTCGTGCCTTATTGTGCTGAGAACTAAAGACAGCAAAATCTACATCGACTTAAGAAACTGACTGCATTAGAAAATTTTATTTTTAGGGAAAAAAATAAAATAAAAACAACCCCCTGAACATTTATTTAGAATAAGAACAAGATAAAGACCACCATTTCCAATCTGGGAACCGATCCTAGTCTGAATTAAGCTTATGTTTAGAGTTGTATTTTCTAATCCTTGAACCCCCTTATTGAAATCTACAAAGAGAACAAGCCACAAAATCATTTATGATTACATCATATATATATATATAGTAAATAGAGAATCTACTAAATTCTTCTTTTATACAAAAGGAAAGACATACATTTTCTAATCTGGACAGGCCATGAAATTTTTAAGAAATCATAAAATGTCTTATTTCCTGATAAGAAACATTTACTTTTGAAAGAATAGAGATGCATTATCAATGATTTTTCTCCTTCCATGTGGTTATTTATGTTCAGATCAATGGGCTGGCTGAGCACAAATGGATGCAGGCATACTGCAGACTTGTACAAGAAAAAGGGAACTAGTAGGCATGCCAAATACTGGTTATAGATTAATGTAAATCAAAGTTGTTAAGATCTAAGACAGATACAGCTGCTGCTAGCATAGCTGTATGAAAAATCTCACAGTGCTGGGGAAAATAAAAATAAAAAAAAGCTCAAAACACAAAACCAAGTAATCCAAACAAAGTAGATTTTTTAGATACATTAAAAACATACACTATCTTTGACATGTTTGTAATAAATCTGTAAAAATGTGGACTATGGTAATGAATCTGTAGCTAAATGTAGAAGTAAAGAAATACCAAATGCAAAGTAAGTAATTTTAGATAATTAGGATAGAAGATCACTTCCAACCCAAAAGTCTCTGTGATTCTATGGTTCTACGAATTAATGGTAAAAAACTAAAAAGAATTGTGCGATGTTCCATGTCACAATGCTCTAACAGATATGATTATCCAATAAAGAATACAATAAGGATAAAATGCCAATGCAGTAGTGGAGCCAGCTCCCGATGTAGTTGGTATGAACACAGCAGGCATTGGATATTGAGAAGATGACTTTTATCAGAACAGGATGCTCTTGAAAACCTGGTAAGAGAGTACAGAAAGAATGATAGGCAGGCGTGTCAGAAGCCATCATGATTGTGGCAGAAATATATTAGGTGCCGATTTGAGATCACTGTAGAAAAGCTATCATTCAGGCTATCTCTGAAAAGAAAATGTTTGGTATTTATGAAGAACAGAAAATTCATGATACTGAAAATCCTTTCCATGAGGGGGCAGGAGTGGCAGAGTGACTATGTGATGAGCTGACTGCAGCCCCCATTCTCCCCTTTCCTGGAGTGCTGCCTGGGGGAGGGTAAGGTAGAGAGTTTGGGAGTAAAGATTAGTCCAGGAGGAAGGGAGGTAGGGGGGAAGGTGTTTTAAGTTTTGTTTTGGCTTATTATTATTCTACTCTGATAGATTGGTAATAAATTCAATTAATGTCCCCAGAAATTAAATAAAACTACATATAAACCCTCTCATTTCTTCCCTTTATGAGACAAATTCTACTTCTGATAGATCATAACCTTAGTTCATTAATATTTCTAGGGAAGGCATGGTGACCTACTTGAATCTCCCTGCTTTCATGAATTGTCACTATATTATCATCTTTTCTTCTTCTATTGAAGACGAGAATGGTGATGGACTGTACTGTTTTCAGGTAGTTACATTATCCCAGACTAGCAAAGGAAGTGGTTTATTCATACCTTACAGTGGAAAAGTTCTGGCTTTAAAAGACAGCTCTCTGTATCATGTATCAGGAAAGGGCTAACAGATGGAGATAAGGAGTGTCTAAGAATGAATACAGGTGGACTTAACTTGATCAGAAAATTCATAAGTTACTTGGCATTTCAAGCGAATGGAAAGTCAATCATATTACTTCTGAAAAATGTAAGAAGAAAAAGATCTCTGGCCAAGTAGACATTATTTTGCTGAGAGAGAACTTTAGTTTCATTCAGTACCCATCAAGCATTTTTCTGGTAAAACTGTTTAGGATTATTGCTGAAATCCTCATAAGTCTTTAGTATGACAGTTGAGGTTTTTTCTATATAAATTTCTTGTGTCATCATATCTATTATTTGTGCCTATTTAGTGTGCAGAAAATCACCTATGATGTGGGTCATGCTTTCTATAATACTTTTTGTGGCTGACTGATCGGTGAGAATCCTTATACAGTTCTTAATTGAATTTATTCTTCTGAGAATTAAGGTAACACCACACTTCATATGGGCATTTGCATCAATAGAGTTGTTCAGGGTATGCTAGTCAGCTCTTCACAAAATTGAAGTGTATGTATACGTAATTTAATCCTTTTTCATGCTTCCACCGAGGCTTTTGCCTTGTTCCTAGAGTAATATCCAGTCAGTTTGATCTTGAAATTAACCCTAAATTTACCTGGCATATGATTTTATGTGTCCTACTTTTCTATAGTGCTTTTACCAATTTTCAAATTACAATTATTTCTTCCTTCAGGGTAAAATTTGAATCATGCATTGAAGCAGTTTTCTGGTTATGCTGATGCTGGGTGATGGTCTTTTGAAGGCACTAATCATAAAGTGTTACAGAGTAGCAAAAGTAAGCTATCCTTCCAGAAACTTTGGACTTAAAGCATTGAGCAAATCTACTCAGGGTTTGGACACAGTAATAAAAATGAGTCACAGGAGCACAAAACTGAGAGAAAGAAGGAATTATTGTGTGCAGCACATTATTATAAGTGTGCAGCATGTCAGAAGGTGCTCATCATGAAGTACATCCTCAGTGAAAACAGACCATTAATCTTGTTCAGTATTAATAACTTTGAGTCATTATTGACTAACTGTTGTGGGATAGCACAAACCCCACCTCAGCTTAAGGAAGAGATATTTCAATGACATAGTGGAGTTAATAAAGCTGAAGAAGCACGGATTTTTCATCCTGATCCAACCACTGACATTCCTAAAAGTTTGTTGAACAGTGCTGAATGGAGTTTAAGACTGAGCATGTATGGTAATAGAATTATGAGAGCCCAGGTCATGAAGAAGCAGACACAATCTGTCTTCTAGTTTTTTTTTGGTGGTGTGTTTTTTTTTTTGTGTGTTTGTTTTTTTTTTTTTTTTTTTTAAATTTAAACACAAAGTTCATTGAAAGAACCATGACTTTTTTCAGGGAAAAATTACTATGGCCAATCTCTGTACAAAAATGTTAATAGAATTCAGGGAGATAATAAGGCTAATTACTCACAAACACACACACATAAAAACCAAAATTAAAACAGAAGAGAAATTAACCTTCCCCTCTATTCCAAACAGGAGAGAGTAGTTGAAAGCTCATTTGTTGAGAGAGCACCATTTCAATAATTTCTGTGAGGAATGGAATGCAACATTATCTCACATGCCCCTGCTGAGAAAAGTATAAATAAGCTTTTCTGTGAAATAGGTGGAACGATTCAGTTAAAATGTGACAAGATCCTCTCATACCTACAGGGCTGTTTCTGTAGGTTTCTAAAAGCTTAGGTTTCCAAAACTCTAAAAATCTAAAAGCATATGATATACTTTAGTGAGTGAATATGAAACAAATCAGAAATGTTTCCTCCAGTCTGTATGTTTCCTTTGTTGAACCATATTCAACTTATTGTCTGAAATCCCTTGGGAAATTAAATAAGCATGCAAAACAATCCTATAATTACTTGAGTAAAAAATTATTTGAGCTTCTCCTTAGCTATAGACATTGTTTTAAGCTCACTGAGAAAACAGTTGATCAGTTAATGAACTTTATTGCTAGATAAAGGGTCTCTCTTGAATTTCTGAAAAACGAAGAGATGAAAGACACTGAGTTTATATAAAATTAATGAAATGGACAGATGTAAGTTTGAATCCTAAAGTTTTGAAGAAGTATTAGATCAGGGGAGGCGTTTTTAAGAGCATTGTTCTGAGTCCTTTCCTACTAAAAGTAAGATATGAAAAGTCAGAGACTCAAATTTTATATTTACTTGTGGCTTGAAAGACTCCCAGGGGAAAGGGACCTGGGAGTGTTGATCAAAAGCCAGCTGAACATGAGCCAGCAGTGTGCCCAGGTGGCCAAGAAGGCCAACGGCATCCTGGTCTGTATCAGACATAGTGTGGCCAGCAGCACAAAGGCAGTAATTGCCCCCCTTTACTCAGCACTGGTGAGGTTGCACTGCAAAACATGTGCTCAGTTTTTGACCCCACACTACAAGACACACATTGAGGTGATGGAACATGTCCAGAGAAGGGCAATTGAGTTGGTGAAGTGTCTGAAGCACGAGGCCTATGAGGACGCGCTGAGGAAGCTGGAGTTGTTTAACCTGGAGAAAAGGAGGCTCGAGGGGCACCTTATCACTCCTTACAACTACCCACCAGTTGTAGCAGGGCAGGGGTTGGTCTCTTTCCCCAAGTAATGAGCAATAGAGCAAGAGGAAATGGCATTAAGTTGAACGAGGGGAGGTTAAGACTGGATATTAGGAAAAAAAATCTTCACTGAAAGTGGGATGGGGAGGGGGTTGAATACATCGTTGAATACACTGTCCAGGGAAGTGGTGGAATCGTCATCCCTGTGAGTGTTAAAAAGGCAAGTCGATGTGGCTACCTTGGGACATGGTTTAGAGATAAACATGGAGGTGCTGAGTTAGTGGTTGGACTCAATGGTTTTAGAGGTCTTTTCCAACCAGAAGGATTCTATAATTCTATGAAAAGTTAGGTGTTTTACACTGCCTAGTTATGCAAGCTAAACCTCTCTGGAGAAAAGCTGTTCTGGTTTGTCAGCCAAGAGGGGTGGGGGCTTTTGGTACAATAAAGGCAAGGTAATAGAGTGTGTGACTGCAAAAGAGTTCATGTCAGTATAACTTACAAAGTTGTGGACTTGGAGCTGGTATTAGTTGTAGGCAGTAGATGCTCTAAATTAGGAGTGGTGCCACAACCACTCCGGAAAATCTTTGAAGGATAGACCCAGTTTGAATCTTGAGATTTCTAACTGATTGATAAAAAATCCCCATTACTCTTTGCCACCTTTTGTAATGCAATTTCATCAGTGCTTACTAATTAGAAGGGATACAAGGGCAACGAAACCCCGAGTGACAAATCAAATTAAAACACAGCGTACACAGAATACAATTTGAAATAAACCACATAGCTTTCTCTACTTTCAGCTGTAGAATTAATTATCAGAGGGTTCTGTGATTTGTTTGTCAATTGTTTGCTTTTTAGTTTTCTGGCCTTTTGGCTTTTTTTTGGTATATGTGTCACGGGGGAACATCTGAATTGCTAAAGACGCAGCAAGGATTCACAGGGGAACATTAGTTAAGGTAAAATTCAGTATACTATTGAAAAAGAAAAAATTTCCTTGTGTTTGTGTGGATTATTTTGACTCTCCTTTTTAAATTAAATATGACTAAATTTAAAATTTAATTAAATTAAACAAGCAATTCTTTGCTTGTTTACAGAGGAAAAGATTTGGTGACTAATTTAAGAGGTTTAAACTTTTATTTTTCTGTTAATAAAAGCATTTTTATTAAAAAAAAAGAAAGGAGAAAAAAAAGAAAGAAAAATAAACAAATCAACCCAAACCCTGAACTATGTTTTCTATGTGGATTTTTAAATAATAAACATACTGTTTATAAATTATATTTTCATAATGTGTAAGAAATGTCATGTGGAGAATGTGATACTCACATTATTCAACTGTATAAGGAAACTGCTTGGATATACTTTTACCCTATCAAAGCTACAAAGGTGCAAAACATTTCCCTTCCCTTGTATATATTATTTTCAGTTTAATGGCTGGTTAAAATCATTAAATGAATATTCCACACCTGTTAAACAAAAATTGACCTTGAAACAGAAATATTTACTATGTAGCTCTATCTTGAGTCAAGAGTGAACACAGATTAAAAGATATGCTGCTGTTATTCTCATATTGTTTTGCATGGATTAAAATAAAATAAAATTTAATAATTTATTTTTCTTTAGAATTAAATTATAAAAAAATAATTAGAATTTAATACATTTTACTCTATAGAATACTTGTATTTTTGTGTACTGAAATTGCATGTATGTTTTAAATAATACAGGGTTATTTTTTCTGTCAAAACAAATTAAAAGATGTAAGGATTGTTCTCTAATGGTCAAGTGACCATAGATACAATTACAGTCTCTCATATTCTGAAAGAAGACGATATGCTAAATGTTTATTCAGAAGCGGAAAGCTTCCTGCACCTTGGTACACCAATAGCCGTGCCCAGAAGTTGTTTAGAAGCTTGCTGACCAGTCAAGACAAAAAGACTGTGTGAGATCCTACGTTAAAAATTTAACAATATGCAAAACCAAATTCCAGCTCCTAGGAATATGATCTGACTCTAAGTTAATAGAAGAGATGTAGCTTTTGAATTTAAAGTAGCCTCTGACTAAAAGAGTATGTACATATTTATTTCCTAAAAAGAGTAAAAAATGTAATGTGTTTCTTGTCAGCTTTGTAGTTTTAAGTCAGAAGCCTGACATTTATTGGTTTGCCGTCTTCCTTCCTTCCTTCCTTCCATTCCTTATCTCTTTTTCTCCTTTTTTTTCCTTTTTCTTTCTTTCTTCCTCTCTTTCTTCTGTTTCTTTCTCTTTCTTTTTCCCTTCTGTTCTCCACTTTCTTTTCTTTCTTCTTGTCTTTTTTATTTTATTTTTTTTATTGATTTTTGTTTATTTGTTTGTATATTGGTTTTTTTCCCTGCATCTCTTCATGAAGTTAACATATGAGATGGGATAAACATTCTTTTCTCTCTACTGGGACCAGATTTTACCCTGAAATGTCAGGAGCTTTCAAAGCATTTTAATTTTCATCTTGTCAATCTGTGGAGGCTAAATGCCCAGAGTTAAAAAAAAAACAAAACAGTATTACTGAAATTCAGAGGCGTTGAGGGATGCCAGAATGTGGTGCTGAAAGCTGGGATCTACTAAAGATTCTGCCTACACTTACTGTGGGAACTTGAATAACTGCAGTTGTATATTTTTACATGGTTCCTAAACTTAAGGATCTGAACTGCACACTGTCGCTTATGATTGCTTTTCAGCATATAACTCGGTGTCCAGCTTCACACATCAACCTCACATGTTTTTGTCCTGTGTTTAACACTTGTAAACCTGTGACTTTCACAGATGAGCTATCTTTGATACTGCAGTTTTGGTGTGCTTTTTCATCATGAAGCTGTATAAAAAAAATAAGGCTTTACACTGCAATCCTTTTGATCTTGAAACTCATGCCTCACAGATTCAAAAAATGGTTGGGGTCAGAAAGGATGCCTGGAAATCATCTAGTGCCATACCCCTGTTAAAGCAGGTTCATCTGGAGTGGGATGCACAGGATCACGTTCATGTGGGTTTTGAATATCTCCAGAGGAGACTCTACAAAGTCTCTTGGGAGCCTGTTCCAGTGCTCAGTCACCCCTATAGTTTTTTCTTCACATTCAGATGGAACTTTCTGTGTATCAGTTTGTGTTTGTTGACCCTTGTCCTGTCCTTGACACCACTGTGAAGACTCTGTCCCTGTCCTCTTGATACCTGCTTTTAAAATATTTGTACACATTGATAAGATCCCTTCTCAATCATCTCTTCCCCAGGCTAAACAGGTCCAGCTCCCTCAGCCTTATAAGTGAAGTGCTCCAGTCCAATAATGGTCTTTGTAGCCCTCCACCAGACTCCTCTTGTCTTTCTTGAACTGGGGAGCCCAGAAATGGAAACAAACCTCCCTCAACCTGTTGGCTACACTCTTCCTAATGCAGCCCAAGATACTACCTTTTTTTTTTTTTTTTTTTTGCAACAAGAGTACATTGTAGGCTCAAGGTTATCTTGTTGTCCATCAAGATTCCCATTTCCTTCTCCATCGAGTTGTTTTCCAGAAGATCAAGTTGGTGCATTCCTTCCCAGATCCTTAAATTTGCATTTTTTTAACTTCATTATGTTTTTTGCTCCTGCCCAATTCTCCAGCTTTTCTAGATTTTGCTCAGTGGCAGTGCAGCCTTCTGGTGTATAAGAGATTGCTCCCAGTTTGTATCATCATAGCTGAAGGTATGTTCTGTCCCTTTATCCAGGTCATTGATGAATAAGCTGAACAAGACCCAATCCAGTAATGGCCTCTGAGAAACATTACTATCTGCAGGTATCCAGCAGATGTGCCACTGATCACAACCCTCTGAGCTATGCCATTCAGACAGTTCTCAATCTACATCACTGTCCACTCATTTAACACATGGTCCCTGAGCTTGCCTACGAGGATGTTACAGGAAAGTGTCAAAAGCTTTGCTGAAGTCAAGGTAAAAAACATTTGCTGCTCTCCAGTCATCTACCCTGCCAGCCATTCCATCATTGAAGGCTATCAGATTGGTCAAGCATGGTTTCTCCTTGGTGAATCTTTGTTGGCTACTCCTGATGGTCTTCTTTTCATCTACATGCTTAGAGATGACATCCAGGATGAGTCACCAGGATGACTCAGGATCACCTTTCCAGGGGTGGAGGTGAAGTTGACTGACCTGCTATTTCCTGAGTTATCCCTCTCACCCTTTCTTAAGGATGGAGTAACTTTGGCTTTATTCCAGTTCTCAGGAACCTCTCCCATTCTCCATGACCCTTCAAAGATGACAGAGAACTGCTTAGCAATAACATCTGCCGTTTCCCTTAGCACTCATGAGTGCATCCCATAAAAGCCAGTGGGTGTGAGGGTGTCAGGTTTGTCTAAATGACCTCTGATTCATTTTGATGGAGGGAAAGTCTTCCTTTCTCCAGATTTTCTCTCTTGCTTCTAGGGTCCGAGATTCCTAAGGGTTGGCCTTAGTAGTTGTGGTGGTTTTAATCTAGGCCTTCCCTGGTTACCAGGTTGTAACCAAGGAAGGGGCAGTGTTCCCAGTATTCCATACAATTTTTACGTAAATCGTGGTATAAATAAGAGGGGAGGAGCGACCTTCGTTCTTCTTCTCTTCCGCCGAAGTTCGGGAACAGTGGGTCCCTGCATTGGTCTCGCTTATCTAAGGCTGAGACCTGCAGCATCCACTGACCTGCCATGTGGAAGCTTGGAGAGTGCTGGCCGTGTCTGCCAATCCTGCTTTCTAAGGGACGTGGTGAGATTTGTTTTACTAGTTATTTTACTAGTTCTCGGGTTTAATTGTGCATATCTATTCGGTGTCCCTTTTTGTTTCCTTTTGTCCCTTTTTCCCCTTTCCCTATCCCTTCGGGAGGTGTTTGGATTCCCATTTGCTGTGTACATTAACTGTAATATACATAAAATATATTTTTTATATAACTGTCTTGATTTTCAGGTTCTTCAATTTGCAGTTTTTTTCCTTTGCCCTGGGGGAAGAAGAAAGGGGGGAAGAGAGGGGCTGCTACTGGGAGGTTGGGCATTTGGCAGGGAGCCAAGTCCGAACCATCACAGTAGTAAAGAATGAATCAAAACAGGCATTTGGTAACTCTGCCTTCTCTGTATTCACCATCAGAGCCCTCACCTCATTCAGCAGTGGGCCCGCATTTTCCCGAGCCTTTCTTTCACTACTGATGTACTTGAAGAAACCCTTTTTTGTTGTTCTTCACATCCCTTACCACATTTGATTCCAAATGGACCTTATTCTTCCTCATCGCATGCCTGAATACTCTGACAATGTTCCTATGTTCCTCCCAAGTTGACTGTCCCTTTTTCAACATTCTGTAAACTTCTGTTTCAATTCAGCCAGAAGCTGCTTGCTAATCCATTCAGGTCTCCTGGCCCCTTGATTGCATCATTGGGATGCACTGATCTTGAGCTTGTAGATAGTGATGTTCTAATATTAACCAGCTTTCTTGGGTCCCTCTTTCTTCTGTGGCTTATTACCACTATAGTCTACTATTAAAAAATACGTCAGATTTTTGACACTGTGAGAGATGAAGCAGAGTATAAGAGCACAAGAACAAATTATTACTGCTTAGAAGCTAAAGGTTGGAATTCTTGAGTCAGTTCCATCTAACTGTTTTTCTGGAGATTCCTTTCTCTATAGCTGTCATGTCTGCTTCATAGTGCCTGTTTTATGTTTGCTCTTTCTGCTCTGTTGGCTGACCAATTCGAAAGATAGATGAAGAATTAAAGAAGCAAGAGCAGCTGAGCCACTGGCTTCATCAGATTGCTCAGGGACCATCTTCAGCTTTTGATAAGACTGCCACAGCTTGTGATTGCATCTCATAACTGTTTCTTAGTTACCACTCACAATCAAAGTCAGAATTCAGGGACTGTGGAAAAGACAGATAATGACCTTGGCAAGTGTCTAGGAACAGAACTGAGAAATTATTTACAGCACTTGCCTTCAAGGGATAATTTGGCACTAGAACTACAAAGCAGGTTTCTGTGGGCAATGCTGAAATTAGTAATAGACTTTTAAATATTAAAGCCCCCTAAAAATAACTGGAGATGGAATAAGGGAGAAAAACCTCTGGGATCTATTTTCCGCCTCAACTGGCAACATACAATTCTTGGTTTAATAACAAAAGACATCTTATTAAATTACATTAATGTGAGTCTGTTGTTTAGTGCAGGTGTCAGGCTGGTAGTGTTGCTAATACCTACTGTAGACACACATACTGCTATGAAAAGCTGGCCAATATTTCAGTACAAGTGACATGCATGTATTATCTGCCAGTGTTCTGAGAGTATCTAGTTAAATTTAATGTTTGTAAAAAATGCCTTCATAAGTTTTTATAATATTCATGTATAGATATGCAGATATAGATATTCAAAGGCCACTCCTTCAAATCTGTATCCAGGAAGGAAACACAGCAAATAATTGTGATGACACTTTGGGCTCTCAGATTAATGTTGCAATTGGTAAAAATATTCATCACCAAAGTCACTTACTGAATGTCCAGCACAAAGATCTCCTATGTTCTATTTCATAGTTTGTCAATAAACTATATGAAAAAGCTTAATATCCAAATAAACCATGTTGACTCTAATGTTTTTCAAATACGTTGACTTAAAAAAAAAAAAAAAAAAAGACACTGGCAACCTAGTGTTTCAGTACAATTATACTGCTTACAAATACCTTTGGCATACCAGGAGATAGAAAAATTGCATCACAAAGCAATCTAAAACTAATGGACAAATAGAAGGTACCATAATGCACACATACTGTAAAAAAAATATATCTTACTCATATTGAAACTTTGTTGCATACTGTGAAGATACTAGAGGATCATCAATTTTCCATAAGAAAATGGTCTTCTAAACATGGCTGTAAGAGTAATTCACTTCTGTCAGGGTTCATATCATCCCTCCTCACCTTGATCTGAAAAGCTTTACAATGTATGGCTGGGACACTCTGTCTTAAATGACTCAAAAATTCTCTGAAACAAACTTATGCACTTTTTTCATCAAGCTTTATACTTTAACCTACTCTCTGTTCAGGAAAAGCTGGCAAAAAGTTATAATGAGTAAGCTACATCTCAAAGAGTCAAAACTTGCTATTTCCACCTACTGAAACCACCTCTACAAGGATTTTCAAGTGAAAGTGCTTGTACCTTAGATTTTCATTTGCTCATCATCAGGAAGAACTTTTGATTTTAAATGGGATAGTGTTTTGGTTTGATTCCAGCAATCAACCAAGTGCAACTCAGCTACTCACTCACTGCCCCACCAGAAGGACTGGGGAGAGAATTGGACAGGTAAAAGGTAGAAAACCTGTGGGTTGAGATAAAGACAGTTTAATAGGAAAGCAAAGCTTTCACACAAACAAAGCAAAACTAGGAATTTATTCACTGCTTCTTATGGGTGGGAAGCCATTCAGTCACCTCCAGGAGATTCATAATGGTTACTTGGGAAGACAAACACCTTCAGTTCAAACACCTCTCCCTTCCTCCTTCTTCATGCTTTATATATTGAACATGATGTCATATGATATGGAATATCTCCTTGGTCATCTGGAATTATCTGTCCTGGCTGTGTGTCCACTCAACTTCTCATGCATCTGCAACTTCCTCATCAATGTGACAACATAAAAAGCAGAAAAGGCCTTGGTTGCATTGTAAGCCCTTCTCAGCAATACCAAAAACATCTCTATATGATCAACCCTGTGTTCAGCATAAATCTAAAACAAAACCCCATACTACCCACCATGAATAAAAATTATTCTACCTCAGCCCAAACCAGCACAGACAATTCATTCAACTAGCACTCCATTTCTGAGCTGATCAAAGTATATATTTATTATAGTAACTCCTTTTTTTTTCTCCCTGTACATCTTCCTTATGAACTAATTGTGAACTGTAATTATTTTCTCATTAGCTGTAATTGCTTGAAGTATTTCTAATACATACAAGACAGACTAAGAGGATTTATTATCTTATCATACTGGGTCACCTTATACTTGCTGCCATTTATTCACATGGTAAGACTATCTCTCTGTAATCCAATATCTCATCATCCCTCCAATCTACAAAATACAAGCAGACTTTGTGAAGAATAATCGTAGGTAATGGGTGCTGACCTTTATAAAGGAAGGAATGGTTGTACTATTGTACAGGGTTACTTATTCCCTTTGTTTTCATGTGTCATTAACACAACACACTCATCTTTTCTCCACTTTCTCCGAAAAGTTTCTATTGCTGGTGTTGCTGGGTTTGATTCCAGTATTTCTTGAAAGAAGTTATTCCTACTCTTCCCTGCGTAGCTTCTGACTAGGACCCAGCAGGGTACTCAGCTGGTGTGGTGAACATCAAAGAGTGGTGCAGTGCCAGTCCATGGCCTTCAAACACATCATTGTTACTATGCATCATTGAAAAGCAGAACTGTGTTCCCTGAAAATGAAAATGCTGTCCTTAAAAAAGGCATTTCTTCAACAGCCAAATCTGTCTCTTGTTTCTTTCTGGATCTTCTATTAGTTAGGGTAAATCTGTTCAAATATTGATCTTTTTTTCAGCCTGAAGAGGAAATTTGTGAAATACTGTAAACTAAGAGCTGTGCTCATTTCAGGAATACTTCCACAATTAATATTGGGTATTTGTAAGGACAAAACCATGACATTCTACTGCATTTAGAACGTACAGATTCTCACCTAGATAAAAAAGAAAAGAAAACAAAAAAAGTTGTAAAATTGGATGCTAGGGAACCTCAAAGCTGAATTTAATCATAAGGACTGTCTATCCTGCACAACCTTCATTCAACTTTGCCTTGTCAAACTCTGCTAATAATTTCATGCTTACATGGTGGGATTATGAATATGATCATTCATCTGTGAATATCAGGGATTCAGGTGAATTAAAAGCTCTTCCACAAACATTCATACAACAAAACAGCTGGATAAATGTCCATGATGAAATTCAGATTGAAAAGGGTACAAGGGTAGAGCTTAATTTCACAGCTCATTGAAGTCTTTTAAGAGCCTTTAAAGTGAATCCAATGGGTTTGTTCATAGAATGAAGTATTATACAAGAGTACTTAAATATGTCTCAAAGGCTGTAGAACTTTACTCACATTAGAATGATAAGTAGATAGACGTGACTTAGATTTGTAGAACATGAGGTTATGGACATGAACAGGTTACTGTGGAATAACTAATTATGATTATGATATTATAATAAGTATTCGTTGTTCCACAGTAATAGCTTTTCTGAATATCCCCATCCTGAAGTAAACAAAATACTGTATGATGTGCTTTATGCCCTATGTGAAATGAGGTTAAACTTGTTCTAGAATAGACAGAAGACAAATACACTACTGAGAAGTACTTATGTCAGCTATCCCAAATAACAGGTCCTTGAATCTTGAGGCCTTGTTTTGAGACTTGGGTTCTAGAACTTTGGAGTTCAGTAACGTCATACACCTTAGATAAAATTTAGAGTTACTGAGACTGAGGATGAAGAAAGTATCTGAAATAATTATGCAACTGAGATTCATGATCTTATAAAACACTGGAGAATTTTAAAATCAAGCTGACATTTGGCTAACAAAGAAGATAGAACAAAGGCAGCATGCACATTCATTTAATTATAAATTGATGCTGTGTTAATATCAAGAGGAGAAGAGTTCACCACACCCATGTGTTACTATCACTTTAACATATTTGCTCAAAATACACCTGTGACTGCTGCAGAGTCAGGGTTTTTTTTTCAGAAAGCAGTAATTAGAAAATTGTTCTATATTTTAGCAGCCTGTAGTATAGGACTTTCAAAATCGGTAAGTTGTACGTTATTTGCATGGGTTTCAATGTTCATTTCCATTTTTATTACATCTGTCCTACTTCTATTCCAGAAATCTTCTGAATAGGTGCCTATGAGCCATCATGATGTTTTAAATACAGATAAGAACATATATAATGCTATCTGAAAAAAAAAAAGAAAAAGAAAAAATCTTGATAACAAGGTAAATTTACTGTCCATCACAGAAATTTCTGTTTTGTACTGTGGATTCCTGGAATAAGAATATGGTTGGTAAATTATTCCCTTGTTTCAGTACTGTTTCATAATCTCTTTTTTTCAGATTCAGACTTCAGACAAGGTGTTGTGTACCAGAAAAAAAATCTTATATAGGAAGTAAATGTATTCACATTTACATGTGCATGTACACCATACATGCTGAAAAGGTTTGATGTTTGTATTTATTTTCCTATATACCATTTATCAGTAATGTTATATGGTAATCATACAGCATTGATTGCAAACATTTTCTTTGAATAGTGAAAAGCCATTTTGAGATTAATTATGTGTTAACACTAGTGGAAGCTACTCACGTGTTATTTGCAAGATCCATACCTCTAACAGTCCTGATTTCTAGTATTAATAGTTTACTGTTTCAGTAAGGGTATTGGAATTTAGCAGAAAATAAACCCCCTTCATTTGCATCCCAAGCGGTGTGTAAATTAACATGTTAATGGAGCTTAATGAGGATCCTTTTCAGAATGTATAGTTGACAAGAGGTACAATAAACACTTTGCTTTTCCTTCACATACTGTGGCAGCAGTAAAGGCTCTCTGATCTTCATCAGCAGGTCTTATCCTTATCTCCTCAATGATGCAGATTTTTAATAAGGTTTGTTTTCCATGGTGAAGAAAGTGTGACTCTAAGCTATTGTTGGTAAGATATAAGAAAAAATTGTTCTAGTGTCAGCTGTAAGCTACAGAGTCAAGAACTTGAAATGTCAATAGTAAAAAGAACTTGAATGCGTTAACAAGTAAATAGGAGATGTATCTCTGTGAAAGGGGCAAAAACAATACTACCATATACCAGGTCAGGTATTTTCAGGAATATGTAAGAATTGATGTCCCCCACAGTGAGAAACGTATGTGGTAATCTACCTTTGCTAAGTAAATAACAGCACAGTAAAAGGTGGGCTACAAAAGCTATTTGAGCTATGAAAATTAAAGCATTTGAGGAAGAATATCCTAAAATAATGTATTGCAGAGATATTATCTCCCATGACAGAAGCAAATATCATAACCTATGCATGGTCATGGGACAGATAGACACTGCATGAATGCAAATGCCATTAAACATATGGGAATATGAAACAGATGGAGAAACTTGGACAAAATTTAAGTACTATGTCAAATTGCTATAAAACTGACATTTTACTGAGGAAGTATTAAAAAACAGAACTTTCTTCTCAAACATATTCCCTGGATATAGTGATAGAAATGTAATAGAAGCAATGTGTTCTGTCATGTGTGCATTAAAAGAAAATCTGATCAAAACAACCTCACTAAAACAAAATGTTGTACGCATGTTTCCTCTGTGAATTTGTGTTGTTATACTCAAAATCTTTTTTGTAGACAGAAAATGTGTGCCTTATGTGCACATATGTATGCATATGTATGCGTATGGCATATCTGTGCATATATAAATATGTGTATATATACAAAACCAAATGTTTATTTTTAGAAAAACAAGTATCTTAAGAGTCTAGTTCAAGAATCAGTACTAATATAGACCTATTTTTACAAAAAATATAGAAAGAATAATAGCAAAATCAGAACCTTTTTATACAGAAAATACCTCAGTAATACTACTAGTGTAATTAAAAATGCAACATACACAGGTCTTAGTTTTTATCCCTTTTCCTGCTTTTACACTCACCTTTTCCATGCAGATCCCCTCTTCATGTTTTATTCTGGTGGTGGAATGGGGATGTGCAGAGAGTTGTTGGTATCTGGAGTTCTTCATTGGGAGTAACATGATGTTCATGTCAAGGGTTTCTTCTTCCTCATTATAGGACACACTTTCAGAGTCTTTTTACAGGTTTTGATGGTTTTTTTGGACATATGCTGACATGTGATGTATTCTGCATTTACCTGCTTTCCTTGTTACATCCAAACATACTATATCAGCTGCCATTTATGTGTGTTATATACTATCCCTTCATTTGTTTTGCTATCCAAAGCTGAGTTTTGCCTGCCTCCAGGTCTGCATTTCTTCAAAGGATGATTCCTGATTCTCACAGTTTGTGGTCTTTAGATCCAAGCCTGCTCCCTATCCTAGTCTTCTCATGAAGGTATTGCTCTATGCTTCATGCTGGGTCTGATTTTTTGAAGACCCCTCTGTCATACTTACCAGACATACTATTGTCTGCATCACATCAGTAATAAATGAGTAATTAAAGTAATAAATGTCTTTACATAGAATAACTGCTCATTATTAGTACAGATATAAACTATGTTTGTATGACATAAAGATGAACTGATGCACAGGAGGCTCCATCTGAACATGAGGAAGAACTTTACAGTGTGGGTGACTGAGCACTGGAACAGACTGCCCAGAGAGTTAATGGAGTCCCCTGACTGGAGATATCCAAACATCATCTGTTTGCAATCCTGTGCAGTGTGCTCCAGGATGACCCTGGTTGAGTGGGGAGGCTGGACCAGATGACCCACTGTGGTCCCTTCCAACCTTACTCATTCGGTGATTCTGTGAAAGTCAGAAAAAAAATGAGACACACACACTTGGTCAAAAAAACCTGACAAACCCCAGTCCTGAGGCTTTGGAAATTCAGTATAAAGCATGGTACTAACAATGACAATACTATATTACACAGGATGATAGTGTTTCACATTTTTATCACTAAAGAAAAAGGCTGATCACAACAATGGATAAATATTGAACTGCAGTACAGATAATGAGAAAACAATATATTCTCAATTTAAAGAGCTGTCTAGTACCAGACAACTCATATATACTGACAATTCCCATGTGTCATGCCACTGCAAAGTAAAAATCTTATTAGAAGCATTATCTCTATATAAAACTATGATCTGTGAAGTTGTCCATGGATAAACTGTGGATGGAGCACAGAGGAGCTAAGGGGGAATTCCTAAGCAGGACCAACAACTCAGTGTGAAAGGTGATTCACACAGATTATTTCACAGGGCTGAAGAGGGAGAAGAGAGGTGTCTTCTTGGCTCATATGAAAATCTTGCCCAGAGATAGGTATTTTAAATACAAAATTTGAGAGTGTCAGGCCTTAGACTAATCTTCCCCTAGACTCAGTTTAGACATACACAGAGAGTAATAGCACATATGCCTCATTTTTATCTGTTGAGACACAAAATAGTTCTGTACTGGAAAATAAAACTGTTTGTTCAATGGAGGTTTCTTGTATTCACTTTAATGTAGGAAAAGGGAAACCACTTGCTGTTGAAATCATGGTTTTCCAGTAAGATACTAATTTATAATGTGTAGCATATTCCAAAGGAAATAAAGCTCTTAAAGCTTAACTATCAGTAATGATATGGAGATTGAAAATAAAATGTAAATAAACTTGTATAAATAACACTAAATACTTACCATTAAATAATTTTTTTGCATTTATACATTTAACTTTCTCCTTTCAAATTATTTATTATATTTGCTAACTTGTGCAGTTATTCATGAGATATCTTTGATGACTGGAACAACTGAAGAGTTCTTATGTGAAAAGACTGTAATGGGATGGCAGTAAGTGTTCCATCCCTAGGGCTGACTATGAATCATACATGCATCTTCTAGAATATGTTGGCAACTCTCTGAAAAAAACAACATAAAACAGGAGAGATAGCAGTAATACTTAAAGAAGACGAACAGACAAGAACTTGAAAGACACAATCAGTAGTTAGTTCAGAGCGTGTTGTTGTAAACCTACCACTAAATACTTAATATAGCCATAGTTAGGCTCTATGATATGACTGAGCATGAAGAGCCTGTAATCTCAAATTAATTTGTAAACTGACAAACTACCATCCTTAAGTTACTAACACAGAACTGAAAGATACATTTGAAGAGAGGGGATGAGAGGGAGAATAACTGTCAGAAAGCAAAGGCTATTATGGACTAAAGAAATAACAATGGAAAAGAAGAGATTTTGACACAATAGCATCTATGGGATAGTGACAAAGCATGCTAGGACTTGAGGAAGGAATTAGAAAAATCTTTACATTACAAATACCCATAGGTTTTTGGAGTATCTAAGTATTGTCTTATTGTTAGACAAAAAAAATTATAAAAGCATTCAAGTTTTGACAAATAAAGGATTGAGGTAACTCTGCGTTCCTTCCCCTAACACCTGTTTTCTTTTTCAGCAAGAAAGACAGAGATGTTTATAAATATGCATTGCACAAAAGTATTTACTGATTCTTTGGAAATAAGAGTTTATAGGGTAATGCTCCTCACACATACAAAGCAATATATGCATTTCATAAATAAGTAGATAGACACATGGGTGAGTAGAAATAGGCGAGAATTTAAAGTAATCATTATACAAATTATCAAACATTGATGCAAGGCAAATACACAGAACTTTATTAACTAGAGGTATTTATGTCTACACACAAATACAATACACGTGTAAAAAGCCACAGGGATGGAAAATACGTTCTTATTATAGTCAGATCTGCAATTTCTGTTTCAGAGCACTCTAGAGTTATCTGGTACATCTTGGAATTCTGCTGTTAAAAGAGCTTTTCCCAACTAATTTCTAAGGTCAGTTAAAGCATGGGTTAACAACAATATATGCTTATTATGACATATAAAGGACAAAAATACCTTACCCTCAAAATTATCAGATTGCTGTTAAAAAGAGCACAATTTTTAAGGTGGAGATGGGGGGAGTGGAAAGCTGTTAAACAAAACTGTGGGCACCGGTTAATGTTGAGAAATTGGAATTTTGTTTTCAGTGAATATATTTAAGTCCATTAGGTCATGAATGGTGGAGCAAGCTTGAAAATTACACGAATAAAGCCATAAGCAAAACATCACTTCCTTTTATAAGTGGCTTCCTGCTTATTTCCAGTGTCTCCTATTAAATTCAAAGAGAAAATATTGTTTTTGCTGGAAGTGATTAAAACTGTGAGACTGGACACATATATTTTGTTACTATATTAATCATGTATTAAAATGAACTTTCAAAAGCCGAACCAAGTTCTTAATATTCTATCAAGAGTGTCTGCCACAAATTTTGTCTCAGTAAGGCATACTGAATGCCTGCAGCGGAAGACCGGATCTGGATTTACACATCTGCCTGCCAGAGGCAGATGTAAACTAATTTACCAGAGAATTATTAAATCACATTTAAAACTTGACTATAAAATATCCAAGAAGTTTTTTCTCTCAAGCTTACATCTAAGTTATGTGACATAAGTTTGGTGGTATAGGTATTTTGTAGTAATTCTGTACTTTTTCCAAAAGGGAGATATTCAGAAGAAGAAAGAAAAAAAAAATAGTTGTGTTAAGTAACCAATAGACAAGAGAAAAAAAAAGAAAGAAATTATTTTTTAAAAGATAGCATTTGGGTAACTCTATAATAAAAGACAGTTGAAAGTTACAAGTCAAGAATTTGAATTTCTAGGGGTTTACACTTGTACAGAACAGACCAAGAAAATTCAGAGTCAAGTACCTACCAGACCAAATAAGTATTATTTCTCTTATAGATTTGATCAAAGCAACATTATATATGAATTATTTAAAATTTAAGTGTTGGTCTCCTATGTCATGTTTGTGAAAGACATATTTATCAGAGAATTTATGATAAGTGCATATTATTTAGTGAGTTGTCTATCAGGAACTATGAAACGTTCACAGCCAACACGGTAATGATCTAAAATGAGATTGTATCTTCTGAGAATTTAATCACTGATTACATGTGTTTTAACAAAGGTCTAAAAGTTTCCTACTCTGGACATTCTTTTTATAGACAGTTCTTTTTGTAAACTCTTTTGATTTAGTTCAGTAACAAGTGATGGTGGTGATTTTGATCTTTAGAGATCAAAAAGAAACCCCAAATGTTACAATGTTGCTGAATTGCAACACTAACATTTAAAACATATTTAATATTATTCTTCAAATTTAAGATATTATTACAGACAGAACAGAAGCCAAATTGTTAAAAAGAAAAAATTGCTGCTGCACTGAACTTGAACAGAAACTCTTAATGGACTTCAGTGTATTAAATAAAAGTGTTTCAGAAACAGCTTACAGCAGTTTTCATTTGTGTGTTTCCAAGTAATTTAGGCAGAATACGTCTGAGGGGAATTTGAGAACAGAACAAAGAAACAGATATGTAGAAAGGAGGCCCATGGCATTTGCAAACTTTGAGGCTTCGAGGAAGTAGAAGGTTTTTGGGGAGACTGCATTTGGGGTTTGTAGAGGTTTTTTTTAGATTGCTTTTTTTTCTTTGGGCTCAGTTTTCTCTGGTTGCAAATGCTTTCCTGAAAATAATGTGTTGCACTTATGCGGGATATTAGTACTGATAGAACTGAGAATTTTAATGATTAGCTACACTGTAGCAAATAGTGTAAGCTGTAGTAATCAGAGTTCTCTGTTGTAGCATTTTCCCAACATATCAAGATCATAATGTTTTAGTGTGCACTGTGACAGGTATGTTAAAGCATAGGTAGAAAACCTTTACAGCCTTCTGATTAAGTGAGAATTTCGTGCTTCCTGCAGTCATTAGGAAAGGAGGTTTATTTCTGAACTTATGTTTAGGGCAGTTTATTTCTGTATTTGGTTGTTTGTGTATATATATATATATATATGTATATTTATTACCAACAGATGGTATTTGAAATACCATTTCTTCAAAAGACAGATTGTAAAAATCGAAATTTCCTCAAAATTAGTTACTTAACGTGGCCAATGTTAAGGTTTCACTTTAAATGTTAAACCAAAATATAATAAAATAATTCAATATAAAAAGCAGTGTGAAATATCTATTCAACGTGAGTTCATCTTGAACTTTGGATGAATTAAAATGAGCAAAAAGTCTCCAGGCAAGATTCAGTTCAAGCTGAGATGCAACAACTACATGGGAAATGGAGATTTATAGAAACTTGATTTGGTTGCATTGAAGACTTAGCAATCTTAGCAAATTAATTGAGTACAGGTTTATAATGCACACACAGATCTGCGGTGGCTTGGTTGGCTGAATGCCAGATGCTGATCAAAGCTGCTTTGTTACTCCCCTCTCCAAATGGACAGAGATGAGAAAATGCAGTGAAGAACTCATGGTTTGAGATAAGGACAGGTAGAGTCCACAGTTACTTTCTCAGGCATAATAGAATTGACTCAGGGAAAATTAATCTATTTTATTACAAATTAAATCAGAGTAGCATAATGAGAAATGAAAACAAATCTTGAAATAATTTTCCCTCCTTCCACCATTCTTACCAACCTCAGCTTTACTACTGAATTCTCTAACTACTCCCCATCAGTGTCACAGGAGGACAGGGAATGGGGGCTAAGATCAGTTCACCATGTCTGTTGCTCCTTCCTCTTAGGGAGGAGAACTCTTCATACTCTTCCCTGCTCCAGCATGGGGTCCCTTCCACAGGATGCAGTCCTCAAAGAACTGCTCCAGTGTGGGTCGCCTGCAGGGTCACAAGTGCTGCCAAGAAACCTGCTCCAGTGTGGGCTCCTCTCCCCAATGGGCCACACGTCCTGTCAGCTCCAGCATGGACTTCCCACAGGGTAGCAGCCTCCTTTATACATCCATCTGGTCTGGCACCAGATCCTGTAGGGGCTGCTGGTGGATGTCTGTTCTACCATGAACCTCCATGGGCTGCAGGGGCACAGCTGCTTCACCACAATCTGCATCACGGGCTGCAAGAGAACCTCTGCTCCTGCTCCTAGAGCACCTCCTCCCCCTCCTTCTCCAGTGACCTGGGTATCTGAAGGGCTGTTGCTCTCCCATATATATAATAACGTCAGAATACCCTCAAATTATATTTTAAAATATTTACATATAAGTTTTATAAAGAAATAAAATCACAAGGTCCTGCTGTTACACAGGTCTTTGTGAATTTAAATAAGGTAATATTTGTACAGACAGGGTCATCATAGAGTACATGTTTATATCACTGTTTTAGAAAGCAAAAGTCTCAATGCAGGATTTGTAAACAGTCAAAAGTTTTTCAGTTCAATTTCCCAGCAAATAATAGAGTATTTGGTTAAAAACGTAAATGGCACATAAAATTATTATGTAATTATTTAAAACCTCAAAGGGTTTGGAGATACATACTTTTTTTAAAATATACTGATGTACAAAGCATAATATATAACATGTATTTCTGTATAATACAGTAAAACCTAAATGGTTTTGCCTTAATTGAAAAATAATTCTATTTTCTAAATTGTCATTCATATAGCAAAAAATAAATAAGAAAACTGTAAATAACTTACAATTCCATGGTAATTAAAGTCTCTTGCTATGAAAAAAATAACAAAAAACTAAATGCCTAATTATGCCTAGTTAACTAAATCATATAAATTTTCTTCAAAACATCAGTGGATATCATAAAAATACAGTAGGCACAGTCCTTTTATGCTACAAACTTGCTTGAAATTCAAGCCTTGAAAAAAAAAAAATATCTTTTTCTTGTCTAGCTTTCACACCATTACAGTAATTCTAATCACTTGTACTTCTCATCTCACAATATTTGGCAACTTTCAGTATTGAAATACACGTGTTCCAAGAGAACTTGCAACTCTCCTTAATTTTACCTCTTCTTCACCGTCTTTACCTCATTAACCCTAAACCACTTCACATGATGCATATATCTATCAGACTTTCAGAAATGTCACATATATTGTCATCCTCATGCCCCAAATCTGCTTGCTAATTCTCATCATAGAGTTTCTGAAGCTAAACCCAAACCAGACAGCCCTCTGCTCCTTTGACATGCACACAACATAGACTAAACAAGGAAGACAAAGTTTGAAATGTTTCCTGACACTTTTCTCTCTCCTCACATCCATTTTAAAGGATTATGTGCTTTATATAGGAACATGACCATGAGATTGAGGAAAAATAACATCTGACATCTCAGAGCAGCATCAAGATGACAGGTTCTAGTCATTCATAGCATAATGTGGTCAGACCTGCGAGATGAGTAGTTACAATTCTTGCTTCTGAAACTGGAGCTTCTGGTAACAATAAGACCAGTTTGGCAGAAAAAAATAACAATCTTTGAAAGGCAAATAATTAATTCCTTTAAAAATAATTTTTGTAATAACCATGTGCCATCTTTTGTTATGAAATTCCTACCAGTGTGAGCCCAAATTTGTGGAACTTTCAAAAAAACTCTTCATTTTAAAATTTTATACGTCTTTATTTAAACAGATAGTAAATTTTTTAATTGTTTTTATAGAAAATTATTTGTATTACCTTCATGATGAATCTGAAGTGAAATAATTAGTAGTTTTGTGCCTTGGACTTTGAATGAGAAGCTATCTTTAATTTCCCAATTTTTTGGATGTCATAGTGTGACTACTTGTAATTCTAAAATTAAGTTCCTTTGGTATTCTCTTTGTTGAATAATTAAGTATTCTGGCTGAATGGAGATGGTTTTGTTATTCAGCTTTGTCTATTTGCATCTCTATAAACTAACTCCTTAAAGTTTTGGTAGATACTCAAGGCATTATGTACTTCTTGGAAATCTATTAACACTTACATTCTCTAACATATTATGTCTCCCTCTCAGTGTCAGGCTGACAAAGTTCTTTGATATTATAAAGAGAGATACAAAATGAAAAGGTCAAAAATTCTGAGTTATCTATGTACCTGTTATAATGAATTCTGATCAATTAAGTTAGATTCTTTTTATGTAGCCAGTGAGATCTGAAGTGATGAACCTAAAAGTATTCTGTTCATTCTGGCCTGTATTTTTTTTCAATTAAATTACTCTAAGAGTTGTAATTCAGACCCGTCCCCAGGCAATTACCTTAGTTTAATATTACTTACAGAATTTCAATGTTCACAAGGTAGTTTTCTATTAAGACTTAAATAAATGGTGCAACAAGGAACTGTTTTCTTCCCAATTAGTTCCAAATTGCAAATAGCATATCAGGGTCATTAAAAAGTGTTTGAGCTTATGGAATTTAATAAATAGAGCATCTCAGTTTTCCAGAGGAGCAACCCAAAGCCTCATCATTGCATCAATGCAGTTATTATCTTAGCTAATGAGAGGTTCTTTCTCAGGAATTTTGTGTACCAGATGAAACTGATTGTTGGAAATATATTTTTATAGGGATGTAGTAATTTTCTGAGGTATGGAAGTCAACCTTCTTGAATGAAAATTGAAAAATTGTGTGATGCATTATTTCATAGGTATACATTATGTCATATGCATTATAAACAATTTAATATATATTATATAATAGTATGTATTTTTCAGAGTAATTTCAGGGAGATATTTATACTAGTTTCTCTGGCACTGTCAAAATATAAATGTTTATGCAAACCTAAACACACAATATGTGTTCCTTTGTAATCCAAGGCCATATTCCCTTATCAAGACTATATTTTTCTACTGAAACTACAACATCTATAGCTAAGAAACAACTTTTGCTTCAATCTTATGACACATCTGGGAAGCCAAGAGATTTCAGAGTGGAGTTGTTTCAGGCTTCCTAGTCAAAGTTGGTTGAGGTTATCTTCGGCAATCATGCAGCTACTCTAGTATTTGTTGATGATGACCCTTATACTGGTCATAAATGCACATGCACACAAACAAAAGTTAGAAAATAAGAGAAAAATGTAGCTACCATTTTCCTAGTACAGTTCAAGTCTACTCAAATATGTTTCAAGACTGATTTTTCAGAGCTCCTAGTCCAGAACTGTCTCCTGCAGCTTGATGTGTATCTCTACTCTTGTTCTCTTCCACTCTCTTTCCTCATCCACTGCAGGATGAGGAAAAGCTTCTTCTTATATAGTAATTAAAGCACTGGATTGAGATATGAAGACAGCTGTAAGAACTTGAGTACATTTCTTATTCTTAGGAGGGTCAAAGGAAAAAAAAAGAAAAAAAAAAGAGAAAAAAACCAAAAAAACAGAGAAAAAGGCCCCCATACTCAATTGGGTACTTTGCAATCCTTGTACTGGATGAGTTTAACCTTCTCAACATATCCCATCTATGTTTTAACATTTCTGTTAATGATGAAAATGACAGCACTCAGAAATATAAACACCAGAAGACTTAAACTGGTGCCTAATACTGAGAGCAGTTGTGTTGAAGGAAGGAATCCTTAATCCCATTTCCTTCTCCAAGGTGTTTGTCTTTTGTTTTTTGTCTTTTTGTTTTTCAATGTACTAATTTAGATAAAAGGCTCTAAGCAATATACAATATTAAGTTCATCTGATTAGATGAGGAATTTCCTCACTTCTTCAAGAGAACCATGATGAGCCTTGTGTTTCTTTCCTTACCTGCTCTTCATTCAAAAGAATATCTTTTTACCAAGAGGAACAGGTTTCAACATAAGGGACGGAGTGTCCCTCTAGTTATTACAGTCCACATGTATAGAGTGAGGGAAGTAGAGCATTCCTTCTGGTGAGGGAGAGGGATCATTTTAAATGTCACTGAGCAGACCACAGGACTGCAGACTAGTACTTGACAAATGTTTTTACTGCTACTGCATTGTGTTACACTACCAATTTACTGTTGACTTATCTTAATAATAAGTTCACTATTTTCTTCTCCTTTTCTCTCTTATTTACAAGAAATTGGGAGGTATATACACCTTTTGGTGAGAAATGCAAGACTGGATATCCTGTGAAAACACCAGGTGAGGAAATATAGCTGTAAACATGACTATTTTCTAGACCCTTTTTGTGCTTATGAACATCTGATAAGTTCTTAGCCCTGCAAAGTCTGAGATAGTTGCGTATATTACCAAGGACAGAAAGCAAGCACCTTTAAGAGATATAATTAAGTTTGGGAACTTTGTGAAAGAGACCACAGCTGGTCATATTTGGAGGAGCAGAATTTCAATTTTTTTTTCTGACTTTTTTCTAAATCCTATTCATTTTTTATTCAGAACACAACCCTCTCCCTGTCTAAAGCAATGATTTTATAGCCCTTTGTAATGCTGTAAAAATGAACAGATTAAATACAGAAGAATTACAGGGACTTTGACAAAATTAATGACCTATGGCCAATAGGCACCATTTTGGTTCTTGAACAGCCAAATAATTACCTGTAGAGGCTGCTGGTTTACATGGATCCACCTGCAGTAAGTCCAAGAATATACTCAGCACAGTACTGTGGCCCTTGTATTTATTCTGAACAAAGCTGTAACACCTGCTGCCCGCTCTTGATGCCCACTGAAGCTTTGATCACAGAATGAAAGCAGATGGTCAGTGTGTGCAGAGGGTATTCTGGATAGTTTAGAGCCACTGAACAGGAGCTGTGCTTCTGTACTGGTGCTTTGTCTGGGCTTTCTGAGCAGCAGGCAAACAGCTGGAGTTCTTGTCCCAACAAAAGTAGGCAGAATCCCAAAATCCTAGATAAAGGATCCAATTGCCATGTCATCAACAAGGGCAAAAAATCAAACTGAATATGAAACACAGAAGACAGTGGTAAGTTAAAAATGTATGTCTTTTTTGGTTCTCTGGTAAAACCATGTATTTAAATTAATGTCACTATTTTGTCTAGTGCCTATTGGGTAAATCAAATCCTTTAATAGATTAAAGACTGAATTTCACTATGTTGGTAACTAAAGATGTATTAACTCCTGAATAGTTTCAATGGAGGATAAAATAGACCAAAGCAAAAGAAGAATGGTATGTGTAAAAATGGGGCTTCAGGAATGTTGTGGAATGGGTGAGAGAAAGTGGAGTTGTGGAAGTCAGTGTAAGTAAGTCACTGAACATCACTGATATTTTTATACCTTTGTAGAAAGATAAATTTGGTCTTTGTGAAAAGAATAGAGGCTTTGAAAATACACACCCAAAAAGGCAAACATTTTCTGGAATAAAATTAGGCGTTTACCTGTCTGTGTTTATGCACCTTTTCTAATAGTATTCCTGTGGATATTGTATTGAATGAGTTGTTTGTGAAAGATGTTTTCTCAAAGTTAATGGGATTGAATTTTAACTCATTGCAGCATTTAAGAATCCTGGGTCTATGAAAAATCATTTATGCAGCTATAAAGCAGAATCAACTATCTACATATTCAAGCAAAACCAAAGAACATGGTTTTACTTCAGATAAGCCAACACTCACAGACCCTCTGATATAATCTAAAGACAAATTATTGCTGGAGTTTGCTTGGAGCATAAATGTCAACACAGAATGTATGTAGTAAACGTTGAGAGCTATCCATGCACAAACTGTTGACATAGAAGATTAAGTCTTTGATTAAACTCCTACCTAGTGTTTGTTTAGATCAAAATGCAACACAGATTCAACAACCATTTCCTTCCTGCTAGGAAGAAACATAGTAGCAATTGCAGGTTTAAATGCTGCAGAAAAAGCTTTAGGTTCTTGGGGAAAAAAGAGGGTGTATCGCCTTTGGAAAAAGGGACAAGCAACTCAGGAAGTGTTTAGGGTGTTTTTAGGTCATGTAGAATGAGAATTAGAAAACTGAAAGCCCAGTTGGTACTTAATCTGGCCACTTCTGTAAAAGATAATAAAAAGTGTTTTTATAAATGCCTTAATGACAAAAGAGGTCCCAAGGAAAACCTCCACTCTTTATCTAACACAGAAGGGACCATAGTTATCAAAGATGAGGAAAAGGTACTTAAATTCTTTGCTTCATTCCTCAACAGTGAGACCAGTTTATCCTCAGGACAACTGGCCCCCTGGGCTGGTAGACAAGGAGCAGAATGGACCCTCTAGGAGGAAGTAGTAACCTGATAAGCCACTTAGGGGTTCACAAGTCTATGGGACCAAATGGGATTCATCCTAGGCTGATGAGGGAGCTGACAGAAGAGTTTGCTAAGCTGCTCTCCATCATTTATCATGAGTCCTGGCTCACCAGGGGGGTCCCAGAAGACCATTGTGATGCCCCCTTGTGATCCACAAGAAGGGCCAGAATGAGGATTCAAGGAATTACAGGCCTGTCAGATGACCTTGGTGCCCAACAAGGTTATGGAACAGATAATCTTGAGTATGATCACATGAAGCATACAGCGCAACTAAGCGATCAGACTCAGCAATCATGGTTTTAGGAAGGGCTAGTCCTGCCTGACCAACTTGATCCCCTTACATGACCAGGTGACCCAGTAGTAGATGAGGGGAAGGTGGTGAATGTAATCTACTAGGACTTCAGCAAAGTCTTTGGCACTGTCTCCCATGGCATACTCCTGGAAAAGCTGGTAACCCATGGCTTGGACATTTGCATTCTTCACTGGGTTAAGAACTGGTTGGATGGCTGGGCCCAGAAAGGGATGATGAATGATTCATCCAGTTGGTATCCAGTCACTAGTGGTGTCCCTTAGGAATAAGTATTTGACCTGTTCAATATCTGTATTAATGATCTGGTTGAGAGGATTGAATCTACACTTAGTAAATTCATGGATGACACCAAGGTGAGAGTGAGAGTGTGTATCTGGGGGAAGGTAGGAAGGCTCTGCAGAGGGATCTGGACAGGCTGGATAGATATGCCAAGACCAACAGTATGAGCTCCAACAAGATGAAGTGCTGGATCTTACACTTCGGCCACAATAACCCCAATCAGGACTACAGGCTAAGGGCAGAGTGGCAGTGGAAAAGGACCCTGGGGCGCTGGCTGACAACCAGCTGGACATGACTCAGCAGGTGGCCAAGAAGGCCAATGGCACAAAGCTGACTGTAAGTTAATTACACCGATGGAACTGCCTCAGGCTTTGCTATATAAGGCTGTAGCTAACCTTGCTGATCTGTGCAATTTTCCCTTTTCTTCTGAATGAAGTTGGCAGATTATCTCATGGGTAGATAGAAATGATCACTCATAAATTTTGTGCTGCATCACTATCTATAGAAGCACTTCTGTATTATCATTAAGGGGACATTTATGACTATTGCTTATGCCCTGTCTTTTACTCCTAAAAGCTGTTGGGGTTTTTTTGTGTTTTTTTTTTGTCCTCCACTTCACTGCAACTTGGACTGTTGTATGAAAACATATGTTTCAATGTCTTTAATTTTTTTCATTCCAATAATTAAAGCTTTATTTTCATCGTTTCATGTGAATGACAAAGTTTTCAGACTAATCAAATTACCTAACTAGATCTTTAGCTAATGAATATATTTATATATATATAAATATATATAATTATACATAAAAATATATATAATATATAAATAAAAATATTAAAGGCTTAAAATAAACCTTCTATTTTACAGAAAAGAATCTGGTGCATAGACAACACTTTGTAATCTGCCTGAGCAGAAAGTAAAGGTAGTCAGGGAATAGAACTAGTATTATGAATCTGAGTTATTAAGTGGTCCAACTTGCAAATAAATAATCCAACATGGATGCTTTTAGAAACACTTTTAAATTGTATATTAAATGAAGGCATTTTTATGAGAAACTGTAATCATAAATGAGAACTCCACAGGAATCAAAAGTGTGTCTCTTATTATCAGTATTTTAAAGAATATTAATCAAATTCTTGATGATGAGACACTTAAAGTTCTACTTACTTTTAACAAATTAATTCTAAACATTTCATTTTAGTTGAAGTGGAAACAGATGCTAACATTTAAGAATTAAATGTATTAAATTTATGTATCAAAAATAGAGTAAATTACTACATTCTGCTTTAATGATTCCAGTTATTTTATTAGATAATACATTCTTTATTTCAGCAACTTTTAAAATACAGTTAATTAGTGACCTCAGCAAAGGTATCATTTAAAAGAACACCTACGCTGAACTAGAAATCAGAGTGAAGAGATGTTTCTGTCTCTATGGATCTTTCATGCTTTTTTGATTTCAGTTTTGTTTTCCCTAGTTAAAGATAAAACCTATGGCTTCATTTTCTGTGAGTGACAGAACATAGAGAAAAACGCCACAGATTTGCAATAAGGTTTTCAACTATCACCTCACTGTTACTCTCACATGAACACTATATCTGTTATTGTGAAACAGGCGTAAATTCATTGGACCCCAAAATTCTTTCACTAAGAAACCTTAAAAGTTTGCAACCAAAAGATTTTGAAATAATAAGGCCTGGTAGTTGTAACATTGAGGTAAAAGTATATGTCTGCAGGTAAAAGCCTTATTCTGGCACAAGTGTGAGCCTACTAAATGGATTCTGTAGCTAAAAATTTATTTTATTAGTATGTCAATAAATGAGAGCATTTTTCTTGTGTTTTTACTACAGCAATTTCTGCTTTTCAGTTAGAAAGTAGTGAGGTAGTAGCACACCTCAAAAGTGTCATTAATTGAAACCATGTTAATTCTCGTCAACCTCTGTAGACATTGACTCAGAGTAGGGTAAATTTTTATTATTATAGTAGTTTTATTTACACTGAAAAGAGCTTCTTTCTATATGTTATCTTGTTAAAATTATTTGGACTACAAAGAAATGGGTGTTTACTTGAGGTATAAATCCTAAGGATCTAGCTCAACTTTGATATTTTCTTATGATATTGTCTATGAATAGTACCTTTGGGTGAAATCCCTTCCCATATTTTCTGAACTGTTTATGAGATTTAACACCAAGAAATGTTTCATCATTGAATATTCAACACTGAAGATGTTTTATAAATTCAGTCTCATTAGAAGTCATAGCAGGCTAAGAAACATTGCAATAGTTACACCTTGAATATTATAATGAATTGTTCCTGGCCTCAAAAGTTTGTTCTTGTCCTTGTCCAAATTATCAGACAACCATGAGCCCCAGAATGATTCCTAAGAAGAGGTGTACCTCTGAATAGATTTGTTGGCAATAGAAAGTAATAATTGTTGGCAATGCAAATAAAAATATTGTTGACAATTAAAAACACTGTTAAATGAACCTGTATGTCTCTATCAGATTCTCTTTGGAGTTATCCGCTCCCCTAGTCTAAATTTCAAGATATAGATTTGTGCTTAGAGTTTTTGTAAAGAACATAGTTTAACAAACTTTAAATTAAAAAGAATTAAAAAGAAGCATGTCTCCTTATGCTTAAAAAACACAGACATGTATTGATTCAGTGCTGAATAGACTATGCTTCTTTCTCAGGAATTAGCACCCAGTCAGGATTTATTTAGAAGTGAAACTAGTGATTTTATATCTCAGAGGTTATGCCAAAACTATGAAACAAATAAGTTCTGCGGAGTTTCAAATCATGGACCTGTGTTTCCATACTAAAAAATGGGCTAGTCTTCAGAAAAAATCTTCTCTCCCCAGCTGACATCTGTATCAACCAATGTTCACAGTCAGACTCAGGGAACAGAAAACACTCTTGTGTCTCATGTCATATCTGAAAGAAGAAAAAAGAGAATTAGTTTAATGATGCACATCTAGCCAGGAGATTTGCTAGCAGAATCATGTAGAATTAAATTAATATCCACTACCTTGACATGGTTAGGTTAAAGCACAGTCACCATAGAATTACAATCAATTATCTAAATCACCCCATTGACACATAACTGAGTTCACTTAATTTTGCTGAATATACTCTGAGCTCTGAGCTTAAGTCCGTCATCTGTGGTTTCCATTCTTTCCTGAGTGGTACTAACATGCAAGAAGTGACCTCTGCTTTGAAGAAGAACTTGAAAATGCTTAGCACAATGTAAAACCTGTTTTCCATCTCAAGTTTCTCCCTCCTGATGTTTTTTTTCAGTCACACAATGTGAAAGTATTCTTCTTATGTGGGCTGAAGTATTTTTCTCCTCTGTTCTTCTCTTCTCTTAGCTTTTTGTTTATGGCTTTCCATTTTTTTCTGTCTCAGTCCCAGATAATTAGACCGCACTTCTACCTATTGACATCAGCACATAAAACAGAAGTCAAACCCCTGATAATTTCGTCACTGAGATACTCCCACAAAGAGAGATTTTTAGTGGGGTTTTGTTTATTTGTTTGTTTGTTTATTATTATTTTTATTTTGTTGCTTGGTTGGTGTTGGTTTTGTTGTGGTTTTTTTTTGTTTTTTTTTAATATTACCCCTTTATACTATAAGAATGCCCAGGAATGGGAAGGTCACCTGTTGTCCAAGTGTTTTCTACCTCTTCACAGCTGTCCAGGAACACCAAAAATTGAGACCCCAATGTACACATCCTAGCTCGGAGCCTATGGTGGGTGCTGCATGAGACATCAGATTGCTTCCTTATAGTATGAAAACATGACTGTAAGATACCATCTAAAAGGGCAAGTCTACATGCACATGACTTCAATGTTGAAATACAGGACACATTTATCCCATATGAATCTTTCTCCACATTACATTCCTTGTTTCTCCTCCACTGTTTTCTTCCTCTTACATTTGATAGAAAACAATTAATTACATAGGGCAAAATAATATTAACTAAGTAGAGGTTAGCAGCACAATAAAACTGTGGAATTCTTGCCTATAGATATTTTTTTCTTTTCCAGAAGAATGTAAGCTTCTACTTGAAACTGGAAGCTTTAATATGGAAAGTTTTCTGAGTGTATTCACAAGCCACAAAATCACGCATTTTCTCAAAACCCTCTTTCTTCAGACTGATGTGGAGACTGAAGAAGCTTCCTTCAGCAAGCTTTCTTTGTTCTCTTAGTAATTTAGAGCATTCCTCAATCATTTCGATCCAAGGAAGTTAACTACTAGCTCAGTAACAGAAAGGGGTGGTCTGTTTCTCCTTGAAACTACTCTCAGAGCATTGCCAAGCATCCTAGATTATGTGCCACGTACTTTACGGTTCTTAGTTACCCCAAAATTTTGAAATGAGACAGAGATTCAGTACAGTTAGACATTTCTGAAAGCAACAAACAAAAAACTAGATAATCTATTGTAGAAACAAAGTTACTGACATTAAAAATAAAACTAATAAAAAAAAATCCAAATCAGTAATTTTCCCAAATCTTAAATTCATGAAGGATGCTTTGTCAATGACAAAGTGAGAACTGAAAATGTATAGCACTAATGTGTCTGAAACCTCATCACTGAGAAACACAATTTAATTCTTAAAATATTATTATGCAGTTTTGATGCTGAAAGAAGATGATCGCTTGACTAATATAAAGAATTCTGTGCAATGAAATTATGTTGCAGTCCTTTGTTCTTGGAAGGTGTGCAAGATTATCCTGCTTCTTGTAACTTTTATTGTTTATCTGATACAGTGGAAAATACCTCTACATTTCTAAAATAGTTTTCATAGAAAATACTCAAAAAGAGTCATAAATATTTAAAAGTACTCTGGAAGCTTCACAATTCATTGTCAAAAGAGATTATTTTTCAAATTTGGGGGAATTATAAATGACATTATCCAAATAGTAGCTAAATCTTTTCTTTCATGCCTCTTCTACCATCTAAATACCAATGATGATGATATTAAAAAGACATTAATAATTTGGCTACATATTTTAAAGCAAAAATTGGGGAAAATTAAATGAGATGTTATCAATAGTTGTATAGTCAATGCAAATCTTCACCTTCACTACTGCAGCTTATTACTTCCTTTGTAAGAGTAATCCCTTTCAAAAATAACCCATACAAAACATTGTCATGCCAAGAGTAATCACAACACTTCAGTCAAGGAACACCTTAAAATAATGTGGAATCTAGATACATCAAAGCCAAAAAAAAAGACATGCTAACGTCAAAACTACTCCTATGAGTGCATATATCTTGGCACGTACAGATCCTTGTGCATCTGCAGAGTTTATGACATCACTGAACATTTTTTTATTGGAGGACAGCCTCAGCACAGCAAGTTTGAACTTTATAAACTATTTAGTCAGATTCAAACACGGAAGGAACTTTGCTGGTTATCTTGACCTATAAACAAACTTACATGCAGCTCTCAGCAGTATATCCAAGATCTAAGTATCCATGTGTTAAGTCAAATAAAATAGACATGAATATTTACAAAGTTCATTTTAACAGTTGTAAAATCACAGAATGTGTTGGTCTGGAAGGGAACTCACAAAGATCATCAAGTCCAACCCTTAGCCCTGCACAGGATGACACTCACAAGTCATGCCATATGCCCAAGAGTATTACTACAGACAAGAGATCAATACCTGCCCCTCCTCTTTCCTTCATAAGGAAGTTATAGACTACCATGAGGTCTCCTCTCAGTTTCCTCTACTTCTCCAGGTTGAACAGACCAAGCGATCTCAGCCACTTCTCATATGGCTTCCCCTCAAGGCCCCTCACCATCCTTGCTGCCCTTCTTTGGACACTCTCTAAGAGCCTAATGTCTTTCTTATATTGTGGTGCCCAAACTTGCACAATATTCAAGGTGAGGCTGCACCAGTGCAGAGCAGAGCAGAACAATGCCCTCCCTCAGCCAGCTGGTGATGCTTTGCCTGATGCCCTCCAGGACACAATTGCCCCTCCTGGCTACCAGGGCATTGCTGACTCATATTCAACTTGCCATCAACCAGGACCCCCAGGTCCCTTTCTGTGGCACTGCTTTCTAGCATCTTATTCCTCAGTCTGTATGAACATCCAGGATTGCTCCATCCCAGGAGCAGAATCCAGGACTTTCCCTTGTTGAACTTCATACGGTTGGTGATTGTGCAGTCCTCTGATTTGTCCAGCTCTCTGCATGGTCTTGCTGCCTTTGAGGGAGTTAACAGCTCCTCCCAGTTTTGTATCATCTTCAAACTTGCTTAAGTATTCCTTCCATTCCTGCCTCCAAGTCATTAATGAAGATGCTGAAGAGCACAGGGCCCAAGATGGAGCCCTGTGGAACCCCACAGGTGACAGGTCACCAGACTGATGTTTCCCCATTCGCTATTACCCTCTGTGCTCAACCCATGAGCCAATTGCTCACCCACCACATGATGTGCTTAACCAGCTGTGTGCTGGACATTTTGTCCAGAAGGATCCTGTGAGAGACATCATTGAAAGCTTTACTGAAATTCAAAAAGATTACATCAGCTGGCTTCCCTTGATCAACTAGGTAGGTTATCTTGTCATAAAAGGAAATCAGTCATTAGTAATATTTTACTGAACACAGTTTCAGGCCTTCCACATTATGCTTATCTCTTTTCTGTTTTGATTAATATTAGCACAGTTTATGTTGAGAATTGATGAACTTGTACTTAAAGAAGTAGTAGTTAGTAATTCTAATGATGCTTTCTTTTGAAGACTATTAGCCATGGAATAAAAGAATTCTTACTTTTTTATTTTCCCCTTCTTCTTTCCCCTTCTATTTCCATTCAGTTTTTTTTGCTGTGTTAGACTTTGTTTTGCCAGACTACTCATTTACAGTCCTTAGAGCATATTCATATGGAGAAGACAACTCCGTCATTTCTACCCAGTATCTTCTGAAGCAGGGATACTATTTAATGTTTGGCCAGCAGTCTTGCTTCATTTACTTCTCTGAGTATTTCCTATATTCAATTTTTGTTCTCCTGTAGAATTTCATTGACCTCACTGTCCTTTTTCTCTTTTTATTCTCCATGCTTAAATATTTTTCAGTCACAACTCAGGGCATTGTGAACTTGCTTTTGTTGATTAACTGCCTCTACCATGCAGACTCAATACCTTGAAACACATTTCTTTCTTTGCACTCTAGACCTTTGTGTACTTTACAGATAAATTTTGGTCTGTACTTGGAAGCTTTGTTAAAGATCGATTTGCTACATTGTGAATCACTGATGAGCAGCTCACTGACTGATCCTTAAACACTTACCCTTTGTCAAGTGAAGGGATGCTTAAGCATTTCATCTGGTTTTTGTGACTCAAGCACTGCTGATTTTGCAACCATTGCTTTCTTTTAACAATATCACAGGCTTATCATTATGTTGTTTCTATGGTAATCTTACTTATTTGTTTGACCAGGGAGCATACAATGTAGTTCATTTGTGCAACTGTAACTTAAAAATAGCAGTTAACATTTTAAAACAAAAACACCAAGATCTAGCAAAATCTCTACACCCTGTCCCTGTATTAAATGCAATATCCAACCCTCTAGACTTCTGAGTGTTAATAATATTTTCTTCATTTATGAAAAGTATGATAGAAAAAAAAGATAACACAAAGAGCAATAACTGCTACTAAAACAATACTGGAATAAAACTTGAGAAACCACTGAAGAGCACATATTTATTATTTTCTGATTTCCTGGGGTATAACCCTGAACTTCAATAATTTTAGGAATAGCAAGGAAAATCCTATTCTCTGGTATTACATAATATATAATATAGTATATTATAACATAAAAGGGCCAGAAAGTTCATATAGAAGTTGTTGACTCATAGCATTTTGGGACTGAGAGTGAAAAGAGTTATATTTTACATTGTGCTTATAAAAAAGTTAAAATTGAATAATTATAAAAGTATTTTGTGTTTCCTTTGTTTGTAGCATTGGGCAAAGAAATTACATGTTATTAATGCTTAAAAACACATTCATGTAGAATGGGAATATTAAATCAACCCATATTGCTTCATGTCAACTTTCATACAGGGGTTTTCAGCATGTCTACAGTTTTCTCTTGAGAGGCTGCAATGGGGAAACTAACACAGTTAAAGTGACTCCCATTCACTTCTTCACCTACTTCGGAGTCACGTTCTTTCCTGTGTCTCCTATGATACCCTTAACTTAGACCCTTTATCAGTCAACTGATGAATAGAACCACATGGTCCAGTGACTCACAAATCCTCCTAGGCATACTAGCCCCACATGAGCAAAATTTTTATTGACATCTGGTTTATGTTTAATCAGATTTTAAATTTTCCCTTTCAGGAACACATCGTACAAGTAAAAAAACTTAGGCTTTACCAAGTGGTTTGAAATAAACAATTTTATTAGGATTTAGTTTATTACAGGAAATAAAGAGTTTTAGATGAAAAATAAAATATCTTCTATTCCTTCAGAAAAGGAATTCATCGCCTTTTGGATGCTGAAATATTAATTATCTCTATAACAGACAAATAGACTTGTAAAGGACACATCTGAAATTTCCCCTTCTTCAGATTTTAATAAAAAGCCTCCAGACATGAGATAGACACAATTTAAATGTATAAAAAATGTATAAATGTAAAACAATTTAAATGTTTAAAAGTTAAAACCCAGAATGCTCCATTGACCTTAACTGAGGTGCTTCCTGCTAAAGAAAATTTACAGTAAATATTGATCACCTGCTCCAGTTCTTTGAGTAAGTTTACCATAACCATTTATATGACATGAGGCAGTTTTGAGTAAACAAACTAAAGGAAAGGACTGGTTTAATTTAAAATAATTATCTTATTCCTTATGTCTGTTTTGATATTCTCTGCAGAAAAGCAGATGTAAAATGAATCTTACTCAAATGAAAATACAAGATGAAGCTGTTTGTGTTGTATCTAAAGGATGGCCTTAGCACTGGTCCAGATAACTGCAATGCTAGGAAAGAGAGACAGGTTAACTCCATCTAGATTTGTCATCTGCAGTATGTTGTTGCCTCTACCACTCTAATCAGGGGAATACTGAAACATGCCACATCTCCTGCTAAAATGTAAAACAGGAGATGAATTGTTGAAAATTGAAAAAGCTTGTTCAGAATCCATTTCCAGCGTGTACCACTTGCCATCAGCAATGAAGTAGTGTTTTTCTTGTAAAGAAATATGATAAAACATACACAGCACAAAAGGGAGGAACTTTGTTAAGAAAATATATCATGACCGAAGATGTGATTTCATGATAGGAGCATTTTAAGGAACAATGCATGCAAAAAAGGACTCTAAAATATTGATTAGAATTTAATTAAAAAAAACCAAACACACAAAGAATATTTTTTTCCTACAAGGTATGCAATTGCTGTGTAACTGTAGTAGTTCTTTAATGAGCTTCTTAAAAATAAAAGGATAGAATAAAGAATCTAAACTAATTCATAGAAGAAAAATAATGAAGAAAAATAAATAATGGAGGATACGTAGATCATGTATTTGGGAAAAGACAGGCTTAGGACCAAAATACGTACAAACACTATGTATGCATATATCTCTGTGTACATGTGTCTATATAGGTGAAAATATTTTTTATATTATTAAATAACATGACAATATAATACTCAAAGGAATTAACATAAGCTTTCTTTCATTTTGGGTATTATTTGGCATATTTGTGAGATTTAGGCAGAGGATAAAATTATCCTCCAACATTCTGTTGCTGAATAGAGCTGTGTCTCAGGCCTGTGTCTCAGGCCTGTCTAAATTTAAATGTTCATCAAAGTACACTTTTCGTTATTAAGATGTAAGTATGCATTGCTATACTGTGTGGGAAGACAGTATTTTGCTTACAATACTAAAGAAATATTTGAAGATTAGAAAATACAGAAGGCAAAACCAAAACCCCATAAATTTGGAAATATCATTTTAAAATACATCACAATTGAATTTCATTTTGAAAAGTTATGTGCCTCATTGAATGAAACAAAATATCATCACTGAAGTCAATAGGACTATGTGTTCTTTAGGTTTTAAGTATGTTTTGTATGCATGACCGTTCTGATCAACTATTTTCATGAATAAACCCTTCTCCAAATTCTGTTTCATAGATATAGCAGTAATATTGATCAATTCCAGATAGATTATTCTAAAAACATACTACTTTCTTTCACTGCCTTCCTGTCTGCCTCTTGGAACTTCTTCATTCCTTCTGCTTTGCCTTTTCTAAGAAATTAGAAGGGAGTTAGGGATGGTGGAAGGGCAGGAAGGGCCTCAGTGGTTAGGAAGTAGATTTGAAAAAAGAATAAAATATGTTCTAAAAGTGTTTCCTTCAAGTGAGAGGAACCCCATACTTACTATTGAAAAGGTTTAACTAAATTTAATCAAAAAAAAGGATATCTTGAATGTCATTTGAATGATGAATTAAGCTAATGAACACTGTCCCATATTTTTCAGGTCTACAGTAATTTTATTAAACTAGTAGAATAAAGTGAGTGCCACATACATTTAGAAGCAAAGTGAATTGATGAATACCTAATAGTGCAATACTGCTTCCTGTCACAGGAACAGAACATGATTTCTTTTCATTATATTCAATTTTTGAGCATATAATGAGCATTCTAATGTTGTCTTGAAAAGCAAATATCTTTTCATACTTTCCTTCTTTAAACAGTTACTATGCCTTAACATTTGATTCTATACAGAAAAAAAAAAAAAACACCAAAAAAAACCCCAGACCAAACATTTTTCAAAATGTAAGGTCCCAAAAATTTTAAAGTTGGAACTTAATTGAACTTTAATGTCCTCTGACTGGATGCTGTAAAGTGAACTCACTGAAATTTTATTTTGAAGGAATTTTACTGTAAGTGTTAATATTTTCTAATTAGGAAATAAGGAAAAAATCCTTATTCAAAAAATATTTAGAAAGAAAATCAAAGAAAATTACATTTACAGAAGACGTGTGCTTATTGAGAACATTATGTGGCAAAGAATAAAGTTGCATGCATTAGAAGTCTAAACAGAGTAAAGAGTAACTTCCTTGTTAACTTGTGTGTTAATATGTAACCCAAGTTAATAGAAAGGCGTAAGACCTTATGTGATGCTGATGTTTAGCCAGTTTTTTTTCCTATGAGGCATTTTTGATATCAACTGCAACTCCAGATTCTGAACAAATCCTTAGTGGGATTTACAATATTTATTTAGAATATTTACTTATTTGAGCAAACTATTTTAATGGAAAGAGTACTTGTAGTTCTCTCATTCTCCTTTCCTTTTCTGCTATTCTTTTCCCAGAGTATCATCTCTAGCTTTGAATATGGACACTCTGTACTGCATCAGGTCTTTAATGAGAACATTAAAGAATAAGAGATCCAAAAGAGCTCTCAAAAGTACCCACTGAATAGTTAGAATGTTGACCTTTGGAAAACCTTCCTTTCTGGGAACATTTTAATGAGATCTCCACTATCCCTTCCATAATTTCTTATAGTCTGTGTTTCCCTTTATTACATATAAGAATACTATATTTTATTATATGCTTTATTACATATATGAGATGTACATGTATGTGTTGTGAGTAAATTATCTTAGCAAATAAGTAAAGCAAATTAGCTTATTTGAATATTTTTTTTTCTTGGCATTTCCCATGTGCAGGAAGTACTAATGTCTGCTCTGCATTTTCTTTGGTGCTGTTTCACCTTCATTTGAAGCTGGACAGTATTTTCTTGCTTTACCTATGTTTAATAATCCCCCTGATTTCCATGAATCCTTAAACTTAAGAGTCAAGTGGTTCTAATTTGCTTTTAACAAATCTCTCACTACACAAGAATGATCTTGATTAGGCTTACTAAACTGAGGACACATATGTAACAAATTTTTTTAAACTGATTCTTTTTCTCATTCCAGATTAACCACATGTAAAAATTTCAACATTAATTTTGCTACTTAAGAAATCAAGGGCTTTTGCTGTTCCATGGGGAATTTTTTTGTGCAGTGAAGACTGATGCTAAATAACACTGAATACTTAATATTGGTCATTTTTAGCTTTTAGTATTTATTAAGCCAGTGGTGCCTTCTACTCATAAAACTGTACTTCGAGAAAATTTTTCTTCTACTGTCTGACATTCCATTCATTGTAACCCTTTGAATCTTGTCCTTTCTTACTTTACTTCTCCAAGTTATAAAACTTTTTATACAGTAACCTCAAGTAATATGAAATCATTTCACATTTTATACATCTCTATGTCAAGCTTCAGGTCAGTTAAGAGCACATGAGTTAGCTATTGTCCTCTTCCTGCACTTCTCTGCTTTCTTTTCAGCTTCATTAATCAACATTTGTGCCCTTAATAATAGTATTATTTTAAAAGATGTCATTTACCCATATACTGTTTTCTCTATAATATATTCCCAAAGAGTTTAATATAGATTCTTTGTTAATTTTGTTTCTAATGAAAAATATACTGTTCAAATCTACAGCTACTATAGGCCTGTGATGCTTCTTTTCCTTCTGGAGAATAAAGAACTCTTTTATTCTATGTTTACAGTCAATACCTTGCTTTCAACACAGAGGAATTATTCACTCTTGTCAGAATCAAGGTGAGAGTCTCTTAATGCAAAGAAATAACTGGATAATATAATAATAATTAGTTAATTAGATAATAATACATAATCTACTAATAATTTATGTTGTTTTTTGAAACATATCAAAGTAAATCAGGAGCCTTCTTACTCCAGTGTTGTACTGTTTACTTATTTTTTCTTGTGGGAACAAGTTTTTCCTCATTTCTCTTAAAACAACAATAAAAAAAATTCCTTTCTGTTTTCAGATTCCCTGTTCAAGTAGATTGTGATCTGACTGCATTGAAACTACTAAGCTAATTCACAGTATACAAAGATAGCAGTCATTTATCTTGGGTTACTCAGATTCCTTTCAGTACTAATAATTACACATTTTATTTATAATAAGTACATTATAAATATTAAAATTAAAAATGCAAAGAAAATACCTATTAATATATATCTCATGATTAGCTCCATATAGATCACTGGTTTCCTGAAAAGTGTATTTTGTCTGCATGACTCTCAGGAGCACAAGTATTTCAATTGTATGAATTTAAAGCAGAAGTCTTTGTAAAATAAATAATGAGAATATGTTAATAGGATATCTATGCAAAAGGGTAATTTTGTGTATTACTGAGTACTATTTGAGAAATTTATTTCTACCTGGATGTTTCCTGGTTGTTCTCAATGGCTGCACATGAAATTTCGGCTAGAATAGCTGAAATTAGTTTTTCTCTTGACGATAGTCCTTATCATAAAAAGCAACTCTGATGCTGTAAGGGACCAAGACCGAAAGGTAGTTATTATTCTAGATTGCTAGGTCACCTAATTTTTCACTAATGTTTCAATGCATTTGTCTAGAATGAAGTCTTGATCTAACATCAGTTATGGCTGATTTTTGCTTATATTTTGCAGAATATTATAAAAATCACATTCAGTTACTGACCCATAAACTTCTTTCTTTTCCTTTTTTATCCTTGGGAAAATGAACAATTTTGAAATGCATATGGGATGGCAAGGGTTATATGTCATAATTTAATAAATAAATATATTGGAATAGGTTTAATTCAGAGAACATATATATTCATTTATCAAAAAAAATCTCCATAATGGTGTTACCGTTCTCTGTAGCAAATAGAAGAAAATTTATTTCAGTGACAGAGCTCTGGAAGAAGCCTTCTAATTCCCCAGTTGTTGCAATTATTGTTTGTAGTTTGTTATGTAGCCTTTGAATTAATAAATAATAGATAATTAATTAATAGATATTTAATTCTAATTAATAGAATTCTTTTTAAAAGTAGTTGCATTTTTTTGTGTGTGTCTCATTATTATCCTTCTGAAAGATTGTCCCAAAGTTTAATAGATATGTAGGTTATGGATAGACCATTACAAATATTATTATAC
>NW_020956182.1:116335-123196 GCF_003031625.1 Empidonax traillii | reverse complement strand
CCTTTGAATTAATAAATAATAGATAATTAATTAATAGATATTTAATTCTAATTAATAGAATTCTTTTTAAAAGTAGTTGCATTTTTTTGTGTGTGTCTCATTATTATCCTTCTGAAAGATTGTCCCAAAGTTTAATAGATATGTAGGTTATGGATAGACCATTACAAATATTATTATACATGTTCCTGTGATATTTTTTTAACATAGATAATCAAGAGATAGGAAATCAGAAAAAAGGATTTTAGCTTTCTTGTATTTACCTTGCTGTTACATTTACAGACAGAAATCCATGTTGCTAGATTAAATTGACTGAGGTATTTTAGTCTCTTAATGTGACAGAGACCACAGTACTTCTATTTTTATTACCCTGAATCAGCAATGTATTTTGGATCCCTTAGCCTTGTTCTGCTTTGCCTTGTTTAGCTTTGCTTTCTCTTCTCTGTGGGAATATTCTGTTTCAAAGGTGTTCCCCTATTAGGTTTTCAAGACACCTACTAGCTTACTCAGCAGTGTTAGTCACCATACTTACACCTGAAACCCTGTGTATCACTTATCGCATCTCCTTTCAGTATGACACTGACCTTCCATGTCACTCATTTTCCTCTCCTCGGAGAAAAATATCTCCTCAGTTTTGGTTCTTATGCATCTCTAATTTAAATAGTATTTTTCTGTGAACCATAGTAGCACTGTATCTGGCTGGGATTTGACAGGTATGGAGTTAACCTTTTTTCATAGAAACCCATAGAATGCTGTGATTTGGATTTGTGACTGAGCCTGGCTGATACACCCTCGTTTTGTCTAATGCTGGGTAGTGCTTGCACAGGCTCGTGGCTTTCTCTGGTTCTGCCTCTACCCATCCTCCAGAGTAAGAGAGAAGATTGGAGGCAACACAGATAAAACAGCAGACCCAAGAGACCTGACCTGAACTTGCTCACCAACAACTACTAGAAGGGTTGGGCTGGTTTTCCGAGTAAGCCCTTTCTCAGACTGGTTAGGCATTGATTTCCTTGTGGAAAGTGCTGAGTATTGCCTTTGGAACTCTTCCTGCCACCTCCCATTCCTTCACTTATAAAATTGCCTCAAAATTAATCATTTTCAAAAAGACAAATTTATTATTCAAAGACCAGGGAATGATCTAAAGTTTATCCAAACGAAGAAGGGAATGTATATTCATTTTAATTAAGCTAGGGAAAGGAAATTATTAATGGACCAAAGATCCAATGAGGGTATTGTCTTCAACAGAAGCTAACAGTGAAAGCTCAGTGAAAATTTACAGAGAAGGACAAGTAAATTAGCTCCCCCACTGTATTCTCTTATCCTTTGGCAATTTACACCTCAAGAATTTCCTGGAATGGTTGAATGGATGAATGAATGAATGAATGAATGAATGAACGAATTACTTTTTTTCTGTTCTCTCCTGAATTTATGCCAGTGTTTAGTGTTCACAGCTTTTCATAGCAAGGAACCCAAAGATCAGCTATGTATCACATGAAAGGTAACTTTCATTCATATTTTGAAATTACATTCTGTTAGTTTCTTGAGATGTTCAAGCTTCCAGTCTAGGAATAAGTGTTGAATAGTTGTTGCCTATCAATTTTCTGGGATACTCAACTGCATGGACACCTGAGATACCTGCCATCTCCATGGACATCTGATTCCCACCACTTCAGCTGTTTTATTCTTTGGAGAAAATTCTTTCAGTTTTGCCTTCATTAGATCTATTTTATGACCAACCTTACCACCTTCCTCCAGACTTACATTTCTACTTTAGCAAAAGGTGTGAGATGCAAGTTGTTGACTGCCTACATTATTCAAATATGAGTGAGCAATACAAATTGTGTTCTGCATTTTCTGGCATATTCCCATTAACCTGCCAGAACAAATAGATGGATCTCTCTCTCTCACATCAGTATACATTTCCTATATATTCAATAAATATGGGAGCCCCTGGTGGTCTAGTGGTTAAGGATGCGGCACTGTCACCGCCAAGGCCTGGTTTTGATTCCCGGTCAGGGCCACTCCTCGGGCAGATGGAGCTCGTTAGCCCTGTAAGGCAATCCTCTACGTCCTGAGGATCTCGCTGCCACTGTCCAAGCTCGCTTGGCCCCGGCAGATGAACCTTAGGATTAAAGGGTGGGCTCAGTTCCGCACACACTGTGTCTCACCTAAAAAAAAAAAATCCAATGCGCAGGCTGGAAGGTGTAAAGACCTTCCCCGGATCTTCGTTCGCGAAGACTGGCCATTATTTATTATTTATTCAATAAATACATAGAACAGTCGCCTAACAGTGTAGAAAAGTTGGCAATGTTCTTGATATTTATTTCCTTAATACATAAAAAAAACATTCCTTTTTTTTTTTTTCAAAGAACTATTATAATATTCATTGCTGATCAAAGGTTCTTGAAAATTGATTAGAAATAATTCCTAGGGCAGGTAAATGATTTTTCTTTGTTCCCAAAAGAATCTATAAAATTACTACATGAACTCTTTTTTTTTTTTTTGTCCTCAAGCTAAAAATAGTCACTGAACAGGCCAAAAAATATGGTAATATAAACATTCTTAGAGTTGGCCTAGCTGTAAATCAGACAAAGGAATTTGTTACACATTATACTGGAAACCATTCAATCAGTCTTACTTCCTTAGATGAATGATAATGTAATTTTTGACGTTTGTAAGATATTGATAAGTTATTTATATGGACTCCTTATGAACAACTGATTATTATTTCCTGTTCCTTGGAAAGGCAACTTTTAGAAGTTATGGCAGCTCCAATGTCACTTTTTCACCATTATGAGATCAAATTTCTGTTCTCTTCTCTTCTCTTTTGCTTACCATCATTATGATTTTATGTGTGAGAGGTCACTGAGGGTTGAATTAACACGGTAGTGTTGCTTTTGTATCTGCAAGAAATTTGGCATGGGAATAGTGGTTGACTTAGATATTTAGGTCCCACACATAATATCTGAGTGTTTCTTAGACAGAACAGATACTTTGTTTTCCACCCTTGACTGAGTGATATTCATGCATAAAAGGGTGTACAATACATGAGATGGCTACCCAGTTCTGCTGACAATCAGCAGTGCTTTGGCCATGAAACAAGTTGATATCATCCTGAAACCACATCAGTTTGCTGACTTTCAATTTTCCTGCTGTTTCAGACTGCTGATTCTAGGAATTTGTCAAATAAAGTGAAGCCTTCCCTCCTATTTCCTGTTCCATGAAAAGGATTATTATTCAGAGAATACTAATGGTACATAAGTGTTTGGATGTACATTATGGCTATCATGGGCACTCCAGAAAGGTTTTGAAAGCATTATCCTCAGTGAATATAAATACCAGTGTAATGGTATAATTTGTAAATGGTGTAGTATGAAACCTCGTGGACCTCTCTGGGGAGAGAAAGTTACTGCAGTGAACAGCCTTGGCAATTTTACTTGTTATGAATAGGCTGATTTCATGGTATCAAGCCACCAAGCACTACAGACCTCACTTCCCCCACTAGCAGGATCAAGGAAAAATCAGAAGAATAAAAGTTAGAAAATTCATGGGTTGAGATAAAGGCAGTTTAATAGGGAAAGCAAAAGCTGTGCACACAATCAAAACAAATAACTAATTCACTGTGTCCCATGGACAAGCAGATATTTAACCATCTCCAGGAGAGCAGGGTCCCATCATACACAGCGATTACTTGGGAAGGTAAACACCATCACTCCAAATACCATCCACTTCTTCCTTCTTCCATCCACTTTATATACTGAGCATGATGTCATATGGTCTGGAATATCCCTTGGGCCAGTTTGGGTTACCTGTCCCAGTTCTATCTCCTCCCAGCCTCCCGTGCACCCCCCACATCCTTGCAGTGTAGCAATATGAAAAGCAGAAAAGACCTTGGTTCTGTGTTAGCCCTGCTCAGCAATAACAAAAATATCTCCATATTATCCACCCTGTGTTCAGCACAAATACAAAACACAGCCCCATACTATCCACTGTGAAGAAAATTCAGTCTAGCCCAGCCAAAGCCAGCACAGCTGACAAATAAAAAATAGTTGAGAGTATATTATGCTAGAAGTAGAGGGGCAAAAAATTATCAGCGGGCTTTTGGTAAGTCTTGGTATCCGTGTTAAGAGTGCACATCATTTATAGGGTAGATGAAGACAAGAGTATGTGACACAGAGGGGCTTAAAATGGGGGTAGAAGGTATAATTTATTGTTGCATTTTATAGTTAAATTATTGTTGCTTTTTAAATAAAATTGTTATCAGTAACAGACCACCAGTGGACATTTTTAGTCACAACTCGTGATATCCTCATTAAATGTAGCCTTACGACTTGTAACCACTGTAATGTTTCTACATATATGTTTGTGAAGCCACATCTCCTGATGTATTCTAATCAAAATATTTTTGCTTCTGTGATATCTGTGAAATTCAATGTGATTTACAGAGTACTTACAGCTGTTTTCTGGAAAAAAATATCAAAAAATTAGATATCATATGTCACATACTCCTGTCATTCCTTTAAACTGCACTACATGTGTATGAACTACAGGGAATTTATATAAAATCACCAGAAGACCAGGCATGTCATTGTAAATGAGACAGGTTGTTTCCCCATCACACAGGAACGTTATGTTTGGAGAGGGTTCAGGAGGAGATAGATGTGTAGTAGAATGACCTGTGCTAGAGTTTATAATTAATGTAAATATATCTTAAAACTTTATATGTCTTCCACAATAAAATCTGACCTTCAATAATAGAAATTATAATAGGAAAAGGCTAGACCAGTCCTCTGATACAATACAGTAAATTTTAGGATTCATTATCAAAAATTCCTTCCTTTAGAAAGAAGAATTCATCTCCACTGAAGCTGCACTCAGGGAATTCACAGTTTACAAAGAGGCACTATTGTACCATTTGGGAGCAAAGTTAAATAATTATGAGCCATTGAACAGCACACACACACACACACAAAAGATATGTTGCCTAAGCAACTGAATTAGGAAAGCATATGCTAATAAAATGTAGAAGAATTTAATTTCAGGCATTCCTACATATGAAAAATACCCTGATAATATTTGTTGTAAGGAAACAACTCTCTAAAAAGCATCACATGTTTCCTCCTAAGATTAGCCTATGCTGTACAGCTGGGAACATCCCACTGCCTCTGCAATTTTTTGTTGAAGCTCTAGACCCTTTGAGGAGTGTTCCATGGAACGTGACCCCAGAGAGCCTGAGATCGCATATTGAATAAACGATAATTTCAAATTTATAATATGAAGATTATGTATAGAGGACTTTGCTGAGATAGTTGTGCAAAACCAAAAGAGGGCAACTCCTAAAATACACACACTTTGGTTCTGACCCATCTGGTTCAACTAGCTAAGAAGCTACTTGATGGCTTGTGTAGTCTTAGTTGCTGTAAAATATTCTTTCTTTTAATACATTTCTGCACAGGAGATAGGATTTTTCTTAAGGCCTATGAGACCACTGCTGTTGTGACCTGCCCCACAAAGGGAAGTGTAACCTTAATAATAAAGCCCCTGGCATGGATTAGAGTGAAATGACACTGAATAATTAGTGTTTAAAAATTTATATATGTAGGGGTTTTTTTAGAACAATTTTGTTTCAAAGGTAAACAAGTATGTTGCCATTTTGGGTGTTATCATCTATATCTATCATCTATAGCAATATAGCAATCCTTAGGATAACACTTAAAGAAATACATAAGGGAAAGAAAGGGAAAGAAAAGATGGTGGTGGGGTTTCTGGAAGAGAAAATTAATAAAATTCAACAAAGACTTTGAGGTTTTATGTAACAGGTTATTTACCTCTTAGAGTAGCTGCAATAGCATAAGATCTGTTAAAAGTACTTGAGTCTTTAATGGAGCAGGACTCCTATCTTGCTGCCAAGAAAGTTGAAAATGTCAGCTCTAAATATTAGTGATTTCTTCTCCTTTTTGCTATTTATTTTGCTTTAGTTCATAATACAGTTCCAACTGAGAACAGATTGAAAGCTGCTCCAAGTATTTTTCTTCTTTTCTGCCTTTTAAAATGAAAATTTACTTCCCTATATTCCGTCGGTCTCCTAACTCTTCTCAAAATGATGTTCCACTTCTTTCTTGTTCACAGGAAAATGAGAAAAGAGAGGTGATAACTGCTTGGTGCTGCCTAATCAGAACCAACCTACAGCTGAGCTGATCATAAATTTTGTGCAGTATCAGAGGACTAATATTTAAGGAAATCCTTGGAAATGGTCAATTGTAGCTACAAAGAACTCACATTTTTAGCATATTGTGCTCAACATGGGTATGTTTCACAATGGGTCACACTGAGCACAGTCACGTTACAACTCCAGATTTTGGTATGTTTTTTGTGATGAAGGAAATGTTATGTCAGTCACATATCTGCTTGACATAGAAAATAACTGTTTCAGCTCATGAGAAAGTTTCATTTGCTTGAATTTTGGAGATCAAGCTAAAAGTTTCAGTAGCACAGGTAGTCCAAATACTTGGTAAAAAAATTATTTTTATGTTTAAAGCCTGATCTAAAAAAACAAAACAAAACAAAAGCAAACAAACAAACAAACAAACAAAAACAACAACAACAACAAAAACAACAAAAAACTCACAACCAAAATCTGGTTTGGTTATTTTTTAGATTTTTTTTGTTATCTTATTGTGTTTTTACATTATTCAGGATCAAATTAACTGTCTAGGGATATCCCAACAACCCCCAAAAGTATTTGGTTATATGCTTCCTGTTTTTAATAAGACCTCCAGATCTTAACAAAACATCCATAGTATCCTTCAGTAAGAGAAACAGAGTCAGACTTTGTTCCTTGCCTCTAGGGTATGATTACAATTT
>NW_020956182.1:109626-115211 GCF_003031625.1 Empidonax traillii | reverse complement strand
AAGATCAATGCTGAGTGGTGTTCCTCTGGGGCTGGCACTGGTATCAGTACTGTTTACCATCTTTGTTAGCACATGAACAGTGGAATTGACAAGTTTGCCAGCAACACCCAGCTGTGTGATGGGACTGACACCCTGGAAGGAAGAGATGGCATCTGGAGGAGTCTGGTGAGTCTGTGCAAACCTCATGAAGTCCAAAAAGGCCAAGTGGAAGGTCCTGCACATAGGTCTGGGCAATCCAAGCAAAAATCCAACACAGGCTTGGATTGAGAGCAGCCTTGAGGAGAAAGACTTGGATGTGTTTGTTGAGAAGAAGCTCAACATGACCTGGCAATGTGTGCTCGCAGCCCAGAATGAAAACCATATCCTGACATGCCTCTAAAGAAGTCTGACCAGCAGGTTGAAGGTGGTGCTTCTGTCCCTCTATTCTGCCCTTGTGAGGCCCCACCTGCAGTACTGCATCCAGCTCTGGAGTTCTCCATAGAAGAAAGTTTGGAGCAGTTTCAGAGGAGGGCCATAAAGATGACTGTAGGGCTGAAGGACCTCTCCTATGAAGACAGGTTGAGAGAGTTGGAGTTATTCAGCCTGGAGAAGACTCTTGGCAGAGCTTATAGCATCTTCCAGTGCCTGAAGGGGGCTACAAAGAGAGATGGAGATGGACTTTTTGCAAGGATATGTGAAGGTTAATGGCTTTAAAAGGAACAAGGGCGGGTTTAAATTAGACATTAGGAAGAAAATTTTTGTTGTGAGGGTCATGAGATACTGGAACACATTGCCCAGAGAAGTTGTGCATGCCCCATCCCTGGAAGTGTTCAAGGCTGGGTTGGATGGGTTTTTGAGCAACCTGGTCTAGTGGGAGGTGTCACAGCCTGTGGCAGGAAGTTTGGAACTATCCCAAATCATTTTATGATTCTAAGATTTTATGTACTAGGGCGCTCCCAGACATCTAGGCTGATAAAGTCCTTCTGTTTAGTCAATTACCAGCCTCAACACCTATAGTACCTGATGCATGTGCCTTATCTATTTTACGATGAAATGGATAAACATCCAGAGGTATTTAATTGCTTCTGTTGATTAAAACAGGGACATCAGTCTTGATCACCTAACTTCTCCATGTTTGCACAGGGGAAAGTACAAATCTTAATTTTCCTGAATTGTTCTCTTGTTTATTCCTTTTTTTATTTACCCCAACAACAACAACAAAAAAAACCAAAAAACAAAAAACACAAACACAAAACAAAACCCTAAACAAAAACCACAACCAAATACAACCAAGCCAAAACAAGAAAAGACAAAACCAACAACCCTTTATTGTGTTAGGTGTACAGTAATATACTTAAATACTACATTTAAAAAACATTACTCTCAGATGTTATGCAATGCCAAAAGACCCCGAAACTCTGTCTATCTACTTCTGTTGCTTGTCTGGAAAGGGAGAAAGAGAGAAAATGATTATCATTAAAAGCTTCAAGATCTCATTTAGTGATCTGGAGCAATAACAAATGCATTATACTTAAGCAAGAAATAATCTTTTGTTCAATAGTTTCTGAAAGCATATGTTGAGAATTTTGAACTTTCTTTTTCAGTAGTTTAATTGAAGACAAAATATTAAGGGATAAGCCATTGAGATAATATGTGGGGGTTTTTATTCCTTAACAAACAGGTATTTCTTACTGAAAAACTATGACACCATGAAATTCATGATCAGTTCTTACAGTGCAATGCCCTCCACTGTGAACAAATAAATGGTATGTGTGAAAGGTAATTAGAGAGTGGATTGGAAATAATATTATATCATCATAGCAGAGAGTCACAGGTCATGCCCATACTGTGCAACAGAGGGAAGTGCACTTCCTTAACTGGCCCTGACTGATTCAGCTCTGCAGCAAGCAGCAGGAGAGTTAAACCCAAGCTGTATTCTGTTTGGGCTGATTAATCATACTAACAGGCATATAGTGTTACCGGGACAGAATCATAAAAACATGCTGGGTGTTATGCTGCACCATGCAGAAATGATTGCTTGCTCCAATGAGAATGAATATCTCTATCAAAATATTGTATTCTACAGCACAGCCTTTGTCAGTTTCAAAGGGCACTCTTGCCAGGATTCCTTTTATTGTAACAAAATAGGTTGAGGTTGGGTTTTTTGTTTGTTTGGTTGGTTTTTTGTTGTTGTTGGTTTTGGTTTTGTTTTTTGGGAGGGTGTTTTCAGTAAAATAAATCCAGAGATCTCTCAACTGGAAGTGAATTTGGGAACAATCCCACCATTGCTTCTTCAAAATTTAGTGTTATTTGTGATAATATGTGATTTTAGTTTACTTTTAATAAACAGTCTCTTGGCGTTGCCATACAACCTCTTAGATTCCAGGGATTTAATATGACAGACATTTCAAAAACAAGTCAGTTATATTTCCTGCAGATATAGAATCATAGCATAATAGAATCATTAAGATTGGAAAAAAAGATCGTCAAGTCCAACCTTTCACTGAACACCACTTTGTCAGCTAAACCATAGAATCAAGTGCCATGTCCAGTTGTATCTTGAACACTTTCCAGAAACGGTGACTCCATCAGCTCCCTTGGTGGCCCATTACAATGCTTAACCACCCTTTCAGTGAAAAAAATGCTTCCTAATATCTAATCTAAACCTGGAGGCTGATTCACAGGAAGCACTACAAACCCAGGAGCTCTTGGGATGATTTGTGCAGTGCTCCTTGCCAGCATGTTTCAAACAGAGGTTCAGCTATGGTTTTGATAAATTTGTACCTTATAAACAGATGAGTGCTTTCAATATGCAGTTTATACTGCAAAATAGTAGTAGTCTAATTTACTCTCTAATAGAGATCAATTCAGAAAACAGGTCTCTTTCTTCACTGATCACAGCAGAGATTATTCATTTAGATATCGATATTTGTGATATTAACACACTTCAGATTCTAAATATAGGTTTTTGTGGGGTGTGGTTATACCAGGTGCTGCAAGGTGTCTTGGGAGTTGTAGTTCTAGGTACTGTTACACATGCTCTGTGGAATGCTTGTATGGGATCGGCTTAGGAAGTTACCTGTGTGATGTGGCAGCATTTGAAACTGCTATATAAGCTGTACCTGACTGAATAAAGATTTGTTTGTTACTCACCATACTGGTGTTCACCATGGTCCCTATGGGACTCATTTATTTATTATATTAATAACTGCTACAGGTTTTGAAATTAATGGAGAAATTCTCAACCATAATTGTATTTAAATGTGATTATTCTTTTCAGTTTATTATGGGTTACTTGAGAAATGAATCAGTCTAAACTTAATTTTTACTGACTTAATACTGTTGCAAATGTGTGTTGAAGTTTTAATAAAGTGTTAGTAAAAGTCCCAAGGACCTTGCTCTCCAAGTTATCACTTCTAACCAAGGATAAACAAGCTAAAACTACAATCTAGAGTCTTCTGTTTTAAAGCAGTTGAGAAGGCCTTTACTTCCTTCCTTCCTTCCTTCCCTCCCTCCTTCCTTCCTTACTTTCTTTGCTTCCTTCCTTCCTCACTCCTGTGCTCTCTTCTTCCCTCCCTTCTCATCTCTCTTCAAAGAATAACTTCTTCCTCCTGTTATTCTTCCTTTTGAATAACAAAGTTCTGGTTACAACTCTTGTCCACATTTAATTATTTCTTATGACTGAAGCAAGTGACACACACCTACAGTCAGAGAATCATTTAGGTTAGAAAAGCCCTTTAAGACCACTGAGTTCAATCACCAATCTAGCACTTCTAGATCCACCAGTCAACACATCCCTGAGTGTCACAGCTACACATATGTTAAATACATCCAGGGCTGGTGACTCAACCACTTCCCTGAACAGCCTTTTCCAGTGAATGACAACCTTAGGGGAGAAGAAGTTTTCATAATATATAACTTAAACCTGCAGAGTAAAACTTCAGACCATTTCCTCTTGTCCTGTCATTTGTTCTCTGGAAGAAAAGACTGACCCCTACCTCAGTATAGCCTCATTTCAGGTGGTTGCAGAGAGCAATTAAAGTCTGCCCTGATCCTCCTATTCTCCAGGCTAAACAACCCCACCTCCCTCAGCCTCTCCTCACAAGACTCGTGCTCCAGACCTTTCCCAAGCTTTATTACTCTTCTTTCAACACAATCCAGAGCCTCAATGTCTTCTAGCGAGGGTCCCAAAACTGAACACAGGACTCAAGGTGCAGCCTCACCGGTGCCAAATACAGGGGAAAAATCACTACCATTGCCCTGCTGGCCCCACTATTTCTGATCCAAGCCAGGATGCCTTTGGCTTTCTTGGCCATCTGGGCACACTGTTGGCACATGTCTATCCAGCTACTGACCAGCACCCCCAGGTCCTTTTCTACTGGGCAGCTTTTCAGCCACTCTTCTTTCCAGCCTGTAGTGTTGCTTGGAGTTGTTGTGATACAAATGTAGGATCTGGCACTTGGCCTTATTAAGCTTCATACTATTTGGCTCAACCCGTTGATCGAGTTGTCCATATCCCTTTGTAGAGCCTTCCTGCCCTCCAGCAGATGAATATTCCCACCCAACTTGCTATCTTGGGGGAAAAATGACTGTGAGTGCCTTCTATCCCCTCATCCAAACCATTTAACAGGACTGACCTCAGTGCTGAGTCCCAAGTGACACCACTTGTGACCAACCACCAAGAGGATTTAACTCCATTCATCACAAATTTTCAGGTCAAGTTCACACATTTCAGAAGAACATTGTTATTTGAAGGTTATGAAGCAGAAAAGACAATAATCTCCTATCTTGTCAAGACAAGTTTATATATTTAAAAGTTTCTAATAAACTCCATACTAAATTTCTGAGTCAGAGCAGAAGACTTTTACAATTCAAGTGCTGATTTTTATACTTTGGTAATTCCTTTAGATTGTCAATGTTTTGGAAAAAGAATTGGACAGACAGGAGAATGACTACAGTCTGATGCACTAAGTAGAGTCATTTAATTGTGTTAATAAAGGGAAAAGGTAAACTATTCTGAGCTTACACCATCCTACTTCTTATACAATGCCAGATGTGTGCAAAGCACACTAAATTTTCCTAATGCTATAATGTTTGCTTCAGTTTCTTTAGTAAAATAAAAATGATACACATTTTATAGGCCCATAAATGTAAAACTTTCATAAAGTACATTCATTAAGTTGCCAAATAAATCAGGAATGTATTTAAAAAATGTATGAACAGTTGCCTACTTGCACATATAAATTCACTTTAAAAAATCTGTATATGTCAATATAGTAACTAAATTAAAGCTGTATATCTAACCTACAATCCTCCTAGCTTTTCTGTAAATCTTCCTCATTGTCAGAAAAACAAAGCTTGGAGGTAAAAACTTATGATAGTGGAAACTTCTCTCTACAGTAAGATTTTTTCACTCTGACAGTAGCAGCAAAGTGACATACAAGGTCTGAAAGTACCACCTACATCAATATTTAATGAACTGTGATTGCTGACTTCTTTTGCTTGATGTGCAGTAAAAAGAAATATTTTCATTGTAATTTTCAACCTGTATCCACATTTATTAACACAACAGAACATCACAGTGGGAAAGGAAGGGAAGGGAAGGG
>NW_020956182.1:89159-109026 GCF_003031625.1 Empidonax traillii | reverse complement strand
GGAAGGGAAGGGAAGGGAAGGGAAGGGAAGGGAAGGATGAAGCAAAAATCCATTTCATTATAATATCACATATAAAGTTGTTGGAATTCCATGTTATTCTGCCCTTAGATTCAGTTTTCTAATTCTCTTTTGCATTCAAATGCCTATTCACAAAGCCTAGCTAAAATTTTCCTATCTATGGAGATAGTCTCTTCATGTGTACAAGCAATTGTTATCACCATCAAAGGGAGCTACATATTCATCAAAAGGAGAAAAAGCTGTATTTGGCTCTCATTTGTTCTTTTTGTACATGGCAAATTTCTACATCCTTTGCTGTATTTCATGTGTACTCAGTACAAGGATGGGGATATAAAACTGTATTATAATCCCAAGATTGCTTGGGTAGTGGGCTTATCTGTAGTGTATGCTGAGATTTGTGTTCTATATATCTTGCCATCTGACACTATTCAGGTGTCAGGGGATCTGTTTACTTCCCTCTTTCTGGAATAACCACAGGAAAGATTTAGCTAAAGAAAAAACATGCTAATGTGTCCTTGAGGGCTTCTTCTAATGGTTGCTACAATAGCTTATATTATTCAAGTAGTGCAAAGGTATGCAGATGACAGAATTATCCAGACCTTAAAGAGGCATAAAAGCAGCAGGTAACGTTTTCACTTCTTGCTTTAGCCCTAGCGTAGATGTAATGCAATGAGCTATATAAGCTTAATATACATAGCTCAGTGTCACTGCTATTCCCTGCTGGAAAAATGCTTATATTGTTATGTTTCTCAGCAACTTCAGGCTGAAGTAAGATGAGCCTGAGGTAATTTCAGACATCTAAATGGCTATGAAGGGCCCTGTGGTAGACAGTCATGAAGATGTGAATGCAACTATTGCCCTCTTCCTCACATCTTTGTTACTGACACACCTTTGTGAATATCCACATAACTCTGCATAGCTCCATTATAACTGGAAGTTTCTCATTTCTATTTGTTGCTCATAATGAACAGTACCTAGTAATACAGATTGTCCAACTGAAATTAGTAGTATTTTTGTTAATGGTGAAAACTCACAATGATGTTGTGTCCCACACTATCCTTGAAATCAAAATAATAATTGACTGTTTTGAAAGAACTCTAGTGAAGTGAAAAATTAGACAGCTTGCAGAGCTCAAATGGTTGTATTTAGTTCTATGATGTCAAGCTGACTCTGCATTACCTATTTTGTTCTTTGCAGAAAAGGACCTGGAATGTCAGTGGACAAATTAAACATGAATCTGCAGTGTTGTTTTTTAGGGGAGAAATTCAACCTGGTCATCCTGAGATGAATTAGCTAGAGTAATGCCATCAAGTCCAGAGTAGTGCTTGCTCCCCTCCATTTGGCACTTGGGAGAGTAGTTTTGGGGTCCCAAGAACTAGAACAATACTGATGTACTTGAGCAAATCTGACCAAGGGTCACCAGGGTGCTCAGAGACTGGAGTACAAGACGTGAGGAGAAGCTGAGTGCTGGGTCTAAGGTATCATAAGCACAAGGAGGTATCATTGTGCTTCAGATATTCATTAGAGACTAGGGGAGAAAGACTCATCTTGAAGGAGCAGAGTCCTCCTGAAGGTGCACAGTGACTGGACAAGAGACAATGGACATTCACGTTGCCATATAGGAAATTCCAATTAGATCTGGAGAAGTTTCTACCATGAGGATGGTCTTACACCATGACAGGCTCCTGGAGAAGTTGTGGAATCTCCATCCTTGAAGATGCTCACAACTTCACTTGCCAGAGCTGTGAGCAGCCTGATCTATGCTGGCCCTTTTTTGAGCAGGTGGATGGACCAGATGTTCTCCACTTCAACCTAACATATTCTAAGATTATTCTAAGAACCAAAAGACCCAAGAGTCACACCATGTGCCTGAGAGTATCACCCAAACGTTTCTTAAACTCTGTCAGCCTTTGTGCTGTTCCAGTCCCCAGCCACCCTCTGGGTGAATAATCTTTTTCTAATATCCAACCTAAACATCCCCTGACACAACTTCAGGACACTCCCTCAGGTCCTGTCACTGGTCACCCCAGAGAAGAGATCAGTGTCTGCCTCTCCTCTTCCCCTCATGAGGAAGTTTTAGACTGAAGAGATCTCCCCTCAGTCTCCTCTTCTCCAGGCTGAAGAGACCAAGCGACCTCAGCCACTCCTAATACAGCTTCCCCTCAAGGCCCTCTACCATCTTTGTTTTCTCCTTTGGACTCTCTCTAACAGCTTAATATTTTTCTTTCATAGTGGTGACCAACAGATTTTAGAATCGGACCAGGAGTGAAGTATCAAAAAAGGTGTGTAAAATGCTGGAAAAATGTGCCTCTGTTCAAACATGTGAATCTAATCCTTCAAATTTGATTTATATGCCTATATAAAGTTGTCTAGTGCTATTTCCATGTCACTGGTCTATAACATGTATGTCTTAAAAAATATAATTTACATTCAGAATGGTACATTCCTGAAAGGAGTAAGCTAGCAAATTTTTCAAAAACCTTGCAGGCTCTAGCACTCTACAGAAATCCCTAACCTCTATTCTTACAAGCCACTGCTCAGATCAATTTCAAAGCACATATGCTTATAATTAATTTAAATAAACATCCTAAATTTGCCATGTCAAAGTTTTGAGCATAGCAATAGTTAACATGCTAATTTTGGCAACACACAATAATAATTTTTATCTACCTCTTTATCTTTGTGAGAGTGAACAGATACCAGCAACTTTCTGTAAAACTACATACTTCACTAGTTGGGCAAACAGTAAGAAAGCCACAGTATCACAGAATGGTTGAGGTTAGAAGAGGCTTCTGGACATATCTGGTCCAAATCACCTGCTCTGGTAGGGCTTTCTAGACTGAGTTGCCCAGGACCAGTTCCACACAGCTTTTCAATATCTTCAAGGATAATACACAACATCTCTGGGCAACCTGTGCCAGTGCTTGGTCATCCTTGCAGTAAAAAAAAAAAAAAAAGCGTTTCCTGCTGTTCAGATGGACTCTACTAAGTTTTCACTAAGGTTGTGCCCATTCTCTCTAGTTCTATCCCTGTGCACCACTGTCTTCTTTGTACTCTCACTACATCAACAAAGTCCCCCTGAGGCCTTCTTTTCTCCAGGCTGAACAATTCCAGCTCTCTAAACTGTTCATCATAAAATAGATTATCCAGATCCTCAATCATCCGTATGTCCCTTTGCTGGACTCTGTACAGTAGCTCCATGTTTCTCTTGTTCTTGGGGAGGCCAGAAGTGAATAAAGTTCTCCAGGTGTGGTCTCACCAGTGCTGAGTAGAGGGGAAAGATCACTTCCCTTGACTTGCCTGTAGCAGCACAGGGCACCATCAGCCTTCCTTGCAGCAAGAGCATATTGCTGGTTCTTCAATTTCACATCAACCAGGACACTTTTTCCACTAAAATGCCTTCCAGCTGGGCAGTCCCCACCATGGGGTTGCTTATCCTCAAGTGCAGGATTTGGCACATCCTCTTGTTGAACTGTCAGCCCTTTTCTCTGGTCTCTCAAGGTCCCACTGGATGACAACATAATCCTCTGGCTTTTTAGCCATTCCTTCATTTTGTGTTTCTTCAAACAAGCACTCTACCACATCATCAAGATGATTAAAGAGGATGTTAAACTGGAGTGGACCCAATATTGACCCCTAGGGTACACTGTTAGTCACTGTCCTCCAACTAGAACTGTTCCATCACCCCCTGAGCCTGACCATTCAACCAGTTTTCAAGCCCTCTTTGAGGATCGTATGGGTGAGAGTATCAAAGCCCTTACTGAAGTCCAGGTAGACAACAGTCACTGCTGTCTCCTCATCTATCAAACCAGTTATCTCCTTACAGAATTTCTCAATCTGGTCAGGCATGACTTCCCCTTGGTGAGGTCATGCTGATTATTCTTGTTGATTTTTCAGTCATTCATGTGTCTGGAAATGATTTCCACAATTTGCTGCTCCATCAAATGTCAATTAAATACTATAGCAAATTTCATACATACATAAGTGAGTCACATCCTTTGCAAAGTATACAAATTTGTATTTGGTTGAAATCCTTTGAAATAAAAGAGTTCTTATAATTGAAAATTTATTATATAGCACTAAAACTTAAAGTTGCAGATGTACTAGATAAATCCTTATTCTAAAACATATCGAGGCACAAATTTACAAGACCCATCTCTCAAAAAAAAAACCCTAGTTAATAAATCATCTGGTGCACACTATGCATTTCAATTGTAGGTTGGCATAGAAACTAGGTTCAGCATTCTCTTTAGCAGAGAGAAAGCAGTACGAAATCTTTAATACTTGCAAGTTGTTACTCTTAACTGTCATGCTCTGAAAACTGAGGTTTGCTGTCTAGAGGCACTTATAGAAAACTAACCCAAATAAATCAAGATTACTGTAATTCTTGCCATGAATCCTTAACTGGCCTCTTTCAAAAATAACTGCAAAACATTGCAATTGAGCGTTTGACTTTGCTGTACATTTTGTCGTTATTATTACTTTAATCCACACACCAAAAACCCTGTTAAATTCAAGGGATCCTTCAGAGCTGAGTTAATTTGATCAATAGTGGTAAAGTGAATGTTGCTGATGCTCGGGGTGATAATTCATAGGGGACTACAGCAAAACTTCTCACTCTGTATATGTCATGTAACATTTTGCAGAGTAATTTCACTTGCTCTGGTTTTATCTAGTTTCAGTAACTTAAGTGTGACAATATGATCCAACCTTTGTAATGCAGATAAACTGAGCACAAAAAACCAGATATGCTGTCCCACTAGGTAAGACAAACTTACATCTGGAAATGTCACCACTGGAAATGGTGTCTGAATGCCAAACCCCACATTTATTATGATTCTGTAGTCACACAGGATAGCTAAATAAATCAAGTTAGATAAATTCAGTCCTCACTTTGTAACAAAATTTTTCCAACTATCAGTAATGTGATTTATTCTAAACAATAAAGAAATACAAGGGTAGACAATATTTAAGGAAATTTTCAGAATTTATCTTATTAATCTTAACTAGTTATTAGTCTTCCAATATATATTTTGATTATGTCCAGACTGAATATGTCTAAGTTATTCCGATTACAGCTTCAGGGGCCAAGCTCAAGGCTCTATTACTGATATGTAAAAATTCCTATGAAAAATCAAAGCTGAATAGAATCCTTTTAGTAATTTTAGAAATCATCAATATTTCATGTTACTGGTTTTACAGTTTCCTTCCTCAGATGGTAAATAATCATTAGAATAACAGTCACTTTTAGGTCAGATGACAATAATGTGTTTTTTTCTGTAACAAAACTAAATTAATACACATTTCTTTACATAGATGAAAATACATTTCATGTATTACTAGTGTGCATTTATATAAATATTTTTTCCGTGTCTAAAATAAGAGTCAACAGTGACCAAAGAGGAGAGTCATAAATGATAGAAGCTTAATTTCTACTTTAATAAGAAAATATTTGTAACCCTGCACATCCCTGTGCTTTGATATGAAATCAGACTGAAACTGGAGAGAAAAAATGTTGTAAAAGGGAATAGTATCATATTGAGACATAAGGATGTAAGAATGACACAGTAAATAGAACTGGTTTTTATATTCAATTACAAGTAGAATTCAAGGACAATTACATTATGATATTTTAAAAATATTTATATATTTATTTTATAATTATTTATGTTTATCTAAAGTATTTAGGAAAACAGATTGATTATGGGATTTACATGCTTCAATTATCTGAAATTTTAAAAAAAACCACATAATTAATCTGATTTTTTTCCATTGCAAGTGTGTCTGTACTTTCACTCTTTGATGGACATGCCCTCGAATGCTGGAGTTGTTTCAAAATTATAGATAACATGCAGTACCTAATTCCAGAATTCAAGGCCCTGTCCAGCAAAGAATTAAGCAGTATCCACACATAAAATCTTTGGTTTTTAATTGTTTTTATTAACAAAAGAGATTTTATATATTATGCATTTTAAAAGTCCCTAAATTATTAATGGCCCAGAAAAATCTAATATAGGATATACTTTATCTGTAAAGGAAAAGGAAACTAAGAGGAAATAACTGCATCTTGGGAAAGCTCAGCAGTGATATCTCCAGGAAAATGACTAAAAATATGTCTTTTTCCACCTTATGTTATAGTTTAATACTCTTAATAAGATATTATAATGAAAGCAATCTTATTATGGGAGAAGGTTATGAACATTTCGTATATTCTCTTGAGAATTTGTTGCTTATAATGATATTTCTTGGACTATAACAGATGAAACACTGACAGTTTATATATCATATTATTTTAAGATGTACAAGGTTTCCCTCGAGCCACAACAGAGATTCTCAAAATGATAGGAAATATTTTATGAGATGAAAGGCACTCTAGCTGTGCTGAAACAAAGTATGTAGTTAAGTTTTGAATGATTAGAAGATTGGAGTTCACACATCTTTCTTGAGCCATGAGGCAACACAGGAAGCAGAATTTCCTTTTATTCCCTTTGTAGGTGATTATAGCTCTTAGGGTAAAAGAATATGGTTAAAGTCACAGTCCCTTAATATTTCATGTTTTTTCAGGATGGTATCTACATACTATATGTGTAGTTTCTTCATTAGCTCTATTTACATTAAGTAAATTCTACCTAAATAATTTAGGAATATGAGCACAAAACAAGGTACTTTTGTATCTTGTACACTATTGAAATCCCTCAAAGTCCTGTTTAACCATGGTCAAAATGACTTAGAGATTCTCAAAGTCTCTTTTGAACTATCTAATTATGATGGTTAGAGATATGAGCAAATTTATGAAGTATAGTAGTATTTGTAACAACTATTTAGATATCTCACCTGAAGTTCCACCTATTTTATCCCATTTTCCCTTTTTATAGATTGTCTGGATATTCACTTTATTTCAACTCTGATCCAACATTATTTGTCTAACCAACTTGTTTACACTTAGAGATTTACCCAATCCTTTACAAGAGATCACCTTGTTACACTATTTTTTTCTTACTGCACCCTTTTAAACTCGTAATGGTTTAACTCTAGCCAGCAACTAAGCCCCATCCAGTTGCTCAGTTATTTCCCCCTCAGTGGGATGGAGGAGAGAATCAGAAGGGTAAAAGTGAGAAAACTTGTTGTTTGAAACATGGACAGTTTAATAGGTAAAGCAAAATCCATGCATGCAAGCAAAGGAAAACAGGGAATTAATTCACTACTTCCCATGGGCAGGCAGGTTCAGCCATCTCCAGGAAAGTCAAGCTTGATCACACCTGACAGTGCTTGGGAAAACCCCTTTCCTCCTGCTTCCTCCAGCTCTGTATGCTGAGCATGACACCACAGAGTGTGGGTTTTCCCTCTGGACAGCTGGAGTCAGCTGCCCCAGCTGTGCCCCCTCCCAGTTCCTTGTGCACCCCCAGCCTCCACGCTGGTGGCATGGGGAGAGAGGCAGAAAAGACCTTGGGTCTGTGTGAGCAGTGCTCAGCAATAAAGAAAAGATCCCTGCATTATCAAGATCATTTCCAGCACTGATCCAAAACACAGCCTCATACCAGCTACTACAGAGAAAATTAGCTCTATCATAGCCGAAAACAGCAGAAAACTCTAGATGAGGAAGAAAGTTTTGATGCATTCAGGGGAACTATAAATTCCACTAGCATTACACATGTGAACCTTGGATTTTCATGAAAATAGATCTCATCGTATGCTCCTGATTGGACTGAAAGGAAACCAAATGAGACACATCCTTTAATATAACTTGCCTTTGTTTACTGACTTTACTGTTGTGACAAATAAGTTCATGATATTTTTCTAACTGATGGCAATAAAAAGTGATATATCACAGTCAGTGGAACTTCAGAAGGATAAAGAAAGGGACAGCTCATTGCAAAGTCCTTGAAACAAGTGGACATATTTATGTTGTCTTCAGAGGTAAATGGCACTAGTACTACAATACAAGAAATTCCTTGTTCAAATGTCCTGGCTTCTCATCCTCTAGAATCAGTTCAGAAGGATAGTTTTGCCACTACATGAGGAATATGATCAATAAAGCCTTACACTGAGTAAGTGAGCAGGATGATGAAACATTGTTAAATGGTTCAGAGAGTACTTGTGCTATCCATGCAGCTAGGAACTCACTTGAGACTGGAATCAAAATCTTTAAGTGTCATAGGAGTTTTCCATCAAATGCAATGATTTTAGCTCAGGTCTTGGAAAAGAGACTGAGGATTTTTATTTTTTTAAATGGTATTTGTGTTTGTGTGTGTATATCTCACATCTATATTCTTCATCCCTTTAGAAAGTCATAGAACTTAAAATAAAAAGCACTGGGGAAGGGAGAAATTACTATGAGAACACTGAAATACAAAATATATTCATTAACAAAGACTAAACATCCAGAATCTGGGAAATATATGTGACAATTACTCTACAAATCATTGTACAATACTTATACAACTTAGAGGTAGTGGGCCTTGGCTATATGCAGATTCATCAGTAAAGTATATATTTGCAGACTTAAATAATTCTTTAAAAATTGCACTAAGACTTTAACTTTCTGTTCATTGTTCCGTAGTAAATTTGTTCTAATTTGTATTATAACATAATGTTCAGTCCATTATCTACCTTCAGAAAAAGTTATTATAAAAGAGAAAGAAAGCACAATAGTATTTAGAAAAGTCATTCTTCTTCCTCTTAAAATTGTAGCAGGTGCATTACCATTTATTCATGGACATCTAGTATGTCATACTATATACTTACCAAGTAATGCTGATAGACATGTATTTACTGCTTATCAAAAATTCATAGCCCAAACCTTCTAATTTTTGTAAAAGTTGTAGATAGATTTAATGTTGTTTCTCTTGCATCAGGATACTCTGAGGACTGCAGAAGTACATAATAAGCATGATGGGATTAATGAATAAAATTGTTATTATGAATGTGTTCTTACTAACTAAAATTTACATTTTTCATTCAGTCTTCTTTGAAAAGATGCTTTCCACTGAAACAAATTGATGCTATTCATACCTAGGACCATTAAGTTAATAAATGAGGTACCTTAAGTCACCCTACAGGCAAAGCAGATCAATTTCTTCTAACTTGAGTCAAATTACACTGTAATTAGAAGACTGTTCTCTCCAACTGGCATTTACCCCCCCTCCCCAACTGAGATAACTGCAGGAATAACACTTATGTGAAATTGGGGTACTTCTCACATATATACAGTTGCTGTAGACTATGTTGTTTTTCACTAGTTCTGTTTTTTTAATTCATCTTCTTTCCCTCTGTTTCTAAAATCACTGTATTTTATCACACCTTAGAAATGTCCACCCTTCTAAAGGCTTTCTGCAAGATATTTTTCATCCAGAGTCTATTTTCTTTCCGGAGCACACATTCCCATCCTTTCCAAGCTCAACAATCTGATTTCACAGCTTCCACCATCTGTTCATACTCTGTGATTCCACTGATGTCTGAAAGTGATAGACACCTTTCTTTTGCCTTTTCTGGTTTCAGTTTGTGTGAGCTGATATCTGACATCTGATATCCAAGAGAAATGAACAATGTGGGGGTTTTATCTTTTATGTATTACCCTGAACTTAAGGTAGTTATGAATGTCTTCAGCTGCCATGATTTCCAAAATGTAATTAGGCCAATCATAACATAATGTTCTTAAAATGCAAAAATTAGGAAGTTGTCTGATACCTCACACATTTGGCAGATGAGTACCCATACACATCCAAGTTCTGATGCTAGAATCAGCTTTTGAAAGACCATTAAATCTATAAGAATAGATCTTTCAGATTAAAAAATGAAAGAGTTGAAATGGTACTTCACTATTTCTTACAAAACAGCTCAATGTTAAAGATTCTCAGCAAATTACAAGACAGTAGTTACTGTAGCAATCTGTTTGCTTCCCCAAGCATGCTTTCTTTCCAAGGGTGTCCTTTACATTTCAATAAAGTCACTCTAAAAAATACACTTGATTATATTTTTTATATGTAAAGTATGATCTAGAGTTTATATTGTATTTTCTCTAACTCCAATTCAATTTGTCCTATAAACAGAATTTGTTTATGTAACTGATTAACTGGCATCAAATTAGGTCAAACACTGTTGACACAGTTTGGAGCTGTAATTGGTTTCTCGAATAGGTAACTATAAACCAGAATGTAATCAGCTCAAGTAAGTACACTCTATGCCATTAACCAGTAAAGTTTGGGATCCCTTGAGAAAGCTTTGCAAACTGTACAGGATCAAGATTAAAAGCTTCTGTTTTGATGAGAAATTTATTTTGTAGAGCCAACCGTACAGAAGTGTAATAGCATATTTTTGTCAAATAGCAAGCAATAATGTTAAAAGTTCTACTTTGGTGTGGAAGGCTCCACTTCAGAGAATAGATTTGAACATTATACTCTTTTCCTTACTGTAACTGAAAAATCAGCTTTCAAATTATGTGTATCTTTTTAACAGTTCTATCTCCAGTTAACAAAATCATATAGAAATAAGAAAAAAATGAGGTAATTTTAAGTCTAAAAAGCTTTATACAAAATCACTACAAACAAAATGATGTGTCAGCTTGTTTGGGATGATCAAATATGTCTTCTACTCTCAGGATATAACTCACAGAAAAAGTACGTGAACACCTCCAGTGTTTGGTGTCAAATTGATCTTAATTTGTGAAGCCTCATAATCTGGAAGTAACATTGCCCATGTGACTACTAGTTGAGGCTATTTCTTTGCAGAAGTCATAAATTTATGATCATGCAAATAAGACTAGAAGGGGACTCTGAAAGGTTGGTTCTGCAACAGCATTGTGTTGTCTGATGGATTTTTGCCTACATTTTTCAAAACCAAAGATTACAAAGAAACATTCTTAAAAAGATCATGTTTTTTTATGTTTTTCTTTTTATTTTGTTCCTTTCCCTTGATTTATGGAATTCACCATTTCATGGTGAATTTTCTTCTCACTGAGTTCTTTCCAACTTCAGATATAGTCTAAAGAACCTTTTTGATTTGACTTGTTGCTTCTTCTTTGTATCAAATAATTATTAAAAGCTTTTAGAACAGTAGTCAGGTGGTAATTTACAGTTGTAAACCCTGCCCGAATATAGCTGACTAGATCTCGGATACCTCATAGAATCACTGAATCACAGACCCTCAAGATTATCTACTTCTGATACCCTGCTATGGGCAGGCACAGCTTCCATTAAGCCAGGTTGCTCTAAGCCCCATCCAACCTTGCCTTGAAAACTTCCAGGGATGGGGAGTCCACAGCTTCTCTGGTAAACCTTTTCCTCTGAATCATGACCCTAACAATAAATATTTCTTTCTAGTATCTACTCTATACCTGCTCTGTTTCAGTTTAAAGCCTTTACCCCTTGTCCTAACTCTACAAAGCCTTGTAAAAACTCCCTCCCCAGCTTTCTTGTAGGCCCCCTCCAAGTATTGAAATGAGCAAAAAGGTCTCCCTAAAGCCTTCTCCTCTTTAGGCTAAATAATCCTCATTTTCTTAGCCTTTGTCATAGCAGAGTGCTCCAGCCTTCTGATCATTATTCAGCACAATCATCATTCATCACAGCAGTAGTCTGGTCCAACATGTCAGTGCAGTTCAGTCCAGGAGTTAAATCTGTTGCGTCACTGATCTTCACAGTCCGTCAATACACACTTATGGGCTTCTATTTAAAAGGAAAATAAGTCTCTATTTCAATGCCTGGCACCTCACCAGTTACTTAAAATTCTAATCCATTCTAAAGAACAATTACTCAATATCATAGGCAATCACATGTATAACAAGAAAAAGTAGATTGTGATAATTAAAAAGTAAGCCCAGTAAATTAAATTTTAACACCAGCTTTTCTTTTCTTTTTACTTTTAAGGACAGAGAAAAAATTGTCGGGTATATATTGTATATATTCAGGTGCTCTGCAAAGAAATACTAAAGCTATATTGAAAGTTTCAAAGCAAAATTCAGGTTATATTTTTGACCCTTCATGTTTCAAGACATGCAGGGAACCTATCTGGCAAATAATTGTCTTATTTTTGCATAAATCTCCATCATGGCTGTGGCCAACTTATAACTAGTGATCTCTTTTCTGCAGAAAAGTATGAACTTCTTCTTATTCCTCACTATCTGATTTATTATTTCTTTGGCTGGTTTTATTTAATTATTAAATTCTGTTTTTTGTCTTCTTAGTTTTTCTATTGTGGCTCCACGAATTTTTCTCGGAGGCACAAACTCTCTTTATAGGCTCCTTAAACACTTCTATTTCCCCCTTCTAATTTCTATAAAGTCCCTGAAAGGAAAAGTTCCTCAGGGCAACAAAAATGGAGTTGCAACTTGATATATAATAAGTGCTTATACTGCTGACTTATTTTGACAGAATTTAGATGTGCTTCTTCATTGGTACTAAGTGTATATGGAACATCTATAGATTTCTGAAAAGAAAGAGTAAAAGTTGCCAAGACCTAGATTTTTACTTGCTCAAGGAAGAAAATAAAACCTGTGCAATGATATTAACACACTCTGAAGCTAGTCTTAATGTACAATATTTTTTTCAGCAAAATAATCTAATGTGTACATGACAATATTGCAAAGGAGTTATGATGATGAAGTGCTTAAGCGTAGCTCATAGAAAACATTAGGAATTTGAAAGTCACATTGCTTTTAGGTATCTGCATGTATTCTGTAGTTTCACATAGCTATCCCTACTAACAAATTATTATACTTCTCTGGGTCTACTTGATGTGAAGAGTGTAGTTTGAACTATATTTGTTTAAAGTGAAGGGTAAAACATTTTTAAAAATGTTCAGATTACTAATGTAGAGTTATAAAAGTTAATTTCATGTTGCTGATTTTTAATTTGGTGATCAGTTGTATCAAATCTATCTTGAAGTTCAGGACTCAAGTAGCAAATGAACAAGAGAGACTAGACATTCCAGAGTAGCACAGAAATATTTTACTGCAAGCCTGGGTCAATCTAGCTAAGAGAGTAGTTACAGTCCAAAGAGAAATCCTAATTGAAACAGTGTCTGACAAGGTGTACAGGGTTGCAGTTATTCTTGGTTACTTTTTTCCCCTTTTTCTCTGTTAGTCTGTTCTTATAAGATAGTAAATGTGTAGTGGCATGTATAATGATGAATCAAACTCAAGAAGATGTGTATGTCTAGTGGAAGATGTGTACGTCTAGTGGTGCTGTAGAAACACTTTGGTGCAATTAGACCACAGTAAAACATGTTCTGGGATACTAACTGAATCATGGCTGTGAGTTGAATTTGTATTTCTTGGTTATTTTTTTGCTAAAATCCTACTAAAGTTGATAGACGGAAAATATTACTAATCAGTATTTTTCATGTGAAGATAACATTATTTGTAAGTGTCAATATTAAGTAACTTAAGTATTGAATGCTTAAGGTTAAATATTTTAAAAAGGTTCCAATCTTCAGTAACAGTGAAATCTGTCATTATGAAATCAGACCTTTTATAAACAGAATAATGATAGGAGCAGGTACCTTTTTTTTTTTTCTTTTTTTTTTTTTTTTGAAAAGAGTAGTTCTCTGTAAAACAGCATATAAATATATTCATACATATTTTTAAATTTAAAGTATTTCTAATTCTTTGATTCAGGGTGTTCATTCATATAGATTTTCCATTCTACGGGTCACAGATATAAAATGTAATTAAGACAGAAAAAGAAAGTCATAAGGGACTCTGAGAGACATCCAATCCAACATTGTTCACTCAAAAAATCAAGCAGAAAATTGAAGTATGTTAAAAGTATTTCTATAGTACATTTCACATTATGTGCCACCTGCTATTAATTATTTCACTTCTACATCAGAAATACATCAGTTCTTATGAAATCTAAGGATGAGGATTTTTTTTTTTCCAACATTTTAAAAATTACTGAAGGGAAGATCTTGACTTTAACTGTGACACACTGCATCTCTTTAAATATAGAAAACTTTGAATATTGAAACATCATACCCAATCTAACAAAGCAAATGTGCTCTCAGTGTTAAGCCTCAGTAGATTTGTTTTATTTGTTCGTTTCAGTTTGCCTTCCATCCTTCAGGTCACAGATTGCTTAAATCTGAGAATGTACCGTATCTTGGAGAGTATAAACCAAACATTCAAATTCTCCTTATCTTCTTTACATAATACTAATTTGTTTGCTCTCAACTCTAAATCAAGAAAGAGCAGTGAAATATTAATGATTCACCATGTAAAACTTAGGCACTTAACAGGCATTTGAAGTGTTGAATGTAATAGATACATTTCCTTAATGCTATTTTCTTTTATTGCTCCTTTTTCTTCATTTTGTATATATGCACTTACCTGTAGGTAGGAGTTTTCTGGTAAGTGGTGGTCTGAGGGGGTGTTTGGCTCTCAGTGAAGACAAAATGAAGGGGTCAGGGCATCATTGGGTAGTATCTACACAGATTTTTTTATTGTTTCTTTTTAGGTATCATTGCCAATACCTTTATAATGCCATAAATAATTTGACTTGATGGACTATCTCAAAGGCAACCTCCTGATGACATTTTTCCTGATAATAATAATTATGCCCTTGTGGGCATAACCAGATCTTCAACACCAATTACAAATAAAAAATGTATGTGCTATAAGTTAAGAACCTTTTGAGGTTTTGTTGAAAAGTAATCATATAAATAAATAAATTAAAACAACAGAAGAGACTAATTTTTAAGAGATAAGTAAAATGCCTTAGTGCAAATGTAATTTCTTTCAGCTGTAGCTGTAACATTCCTTAATGATTTGGTATGATTAATTAGGATCAAGTTGCTTATAACCTGTTATATTGAACATCTTCCGGCATGCCCTTTCTGTTATTTTATCTTACCTTTTTTCAGTTAGCAATGTAGACATAATCGTGTTGCTTGAGATCAAGACTCACATAGCTCAAAATTCTATTAGAATTCAGTATTCAAATTGTGTCTAGTGAAAACAATGACATTTGGAAGACAATAAAAAACTCCCCACCAAGAAGGAAGGGGAAAATTATGACCACACCATAAGTCAAAAAAATGGAGGAGTGTAGTCTTTGTAAAATTTTGCCCCAGCAGTAAATGAACAAATGGGGGTGAGGTAATGATGAAAGGAATGCTGCACTGTATGGACATTGACTCCATTAAAAGAGCATGCCAGCTATCAGCAGGAATTAAAATGTTCCATAGAGAGGAGCTGAAAAGCAGTGGTAGAGGGTAGGGTGAAACACTCACTTTTCCAATGCAGACTCCTCCTGAAGGTGCCCAAGGATAGGACAAGAGGCAATGGACACTCAAGTTGCCATATGGGAAATTCCCATTAGATCTGGAGATGTTTTTACTGTGAGTGGGGTCAAAGATCATGAGAAGCTGCTGGAGATGTGGAACCTCCAGCCTTGAAGATACTTACAACTCAGTTGGTCAAAGCTGTGAGTAGCCTGATCTGTGCTGGCCCTTCTTTAAGCAGGTAGGTGGACTAGATGACATATAAAGATCGATTGCAATCTGTACTAGTCTATAATTCTACAGTTATTTTACAATAATTAAGAATTTAGATGTATGTGATTTTGAAGAAATAGCAACACTGTTTGCCAAGGAATTAATTCAGTAGGGTTCTAAGGTTTCTCCTTTTCTACTTTATGCAATTGCAGGTTGATCAGTCATGGTTCTGATGATCACTTCTGATAAGAGAAGAAAATACGTCTGCTTAGTTAGCATTTGTTTGTTACCACCTGCTTATTGTTGTGTCTCAGAAAGCTCTGATTTCAATCAGCATTTTTGTTTAGGGTTGCATTTACTTTTCCACCTCTTCCTATAATTTCCAAACTTTCACTTTGAATATAAACAAAAAAATATAATGTACATAGGTGTAATCAAATAAAAACATGGTTTATGTATCACGAGAGCTTCTGAGAGTTTTGAGACTGAAATGAAAGGAAAAACTGCTTTGTGTTTATACATAGCCAAGATTTCTCATTTTTACTTATTATCTAGGTTCTGATAGAAATTCTGACAAATATTTTAATTTCTTTTATTGAAAGTGCCTTTAATTAGGTCAGTTGCATGCTGAAGTAAAAATAAATTATAATTATTAGCTACACATAAGGTATTAGAACTCAAGACACTTTAAAAATAAAGCAAGGATGTAGACAGTAGAAATTAAAGAGTTCTGGAATGCAGCTCTAGAAATACAAAATAAAAAAATTATTTTATATATATATGATATTTTTGTAAGAAATCTAGATGGAATATCCTTCTTCTAGGTAATACGAGAATTTGAAATTCATATTGAAAATGGGCTGATTCCAACAGGATGAGGTTCAACAAGGCCAAGTGCCGGGTCCTGCACTTTGGCCACAACAACCCCCTGCAGCGCTACAGGCTGGGCACAGAGTGGCTGGAGAGCAGCCAGGCAGAAAGGGATCTGGGAGTTTGGATCAACAGGAAGGTGAACATGAGCCAGCAGTGTGCCCAGCTGGCCAGGAAGGTCAATTGCATTATCAGGAACAGTGTGGCCAGCAGGAGCAGGGAAGTGATCCTTCTCCTGTACTCAGTGCTGGTGAGGCCACACCTTGAGTATTGTGTTCAGCTCTGGGCCCCTCAGTTCAGGAAGGACATTGAGGTGCTGAAGCAGATCCAGAGAAGAGCAACCAGGCTGGTGAAGGGGCTCCAGTACAAGTCCTTTGAGGAGAGGCTGAGGGAGCTGGGGTTGTTTAGGCTGGAGAAGAGGAGGCTCAGGGGAAACCTCATCACTCTCTACAACTACCTGAGAGGAGGAAGTAGCCAGGTGGGGATTGGTCTCTTTTCCCAGGCAGCTATCAGTAAGACAAGAGGGCATGGTCTCAAGCTCTGCCAGGGGAGGTTTAGGTTAGATATTAGGAAGAAATCCTTTACAAAGAGGGTGATCAGGCACTGGAATGGGTTGTCCAGGGAGGTGGTAGATTCTCCGTCCCTGGAGGTGTTTAAGAAGAGACTGGATGTGGTGCTAGGTAACTGTGGCAGTAGTGGATCAAGAGTTGGACTTGATGATCTCAGAGGTCCTTTCCAACCCATCTGATTCTACAATTATAATTCTATATTGGCCCATTTTCATTAGAATCTACTCCCTTTTTGTCTAAGTTTTAGGTTATGAGCTAAGTGCTATGCTTTCAAAGTTTGACTACAAAAATAGATCTAGAAAAATACTGCATTTGAGTCTAGGCTTCCTCAGTGAAACTACAATGTGCTGTGTTTGCTTGCTGACTTTGTTTATAACTGTAGATGTCATGGGTGACTCTAGCACTCCTTTTTCCATGATAGATATTGTTTCTCAGGGCAGGCAATTAATATTAAAATTTTGCTATCAGTCCTGTTAAGTTTTGCGCTTCATTTTGCCCTTCAGCCAGGCCAGCAACAAATGAAAATTGAATCTAAGAGATGCTTTTTGATCTGTTTCGTTACCACATACCTTCATCAGTAAAAATACACTGAAGGATTTAATATTTAATCATAACTGATCACTCAGACATTTTTGTACACCTGATCTAGCAACCATTACTGATTGTAGTTTTGTTCAAATCAAAGGCATATTATGTTGTCTCTCTCTTTCTGTAAAAGCCCAGGTTTTAGAACAAGACAAGAAATTTGGATCTTATTTATTTTCTTTTCCCCACAAATTATTTGATTCTGAAAGTTTTCTGTGGAGAAGATAACAGCATTGGGTTCTTATAACTAGTATCTGATACAAGGCATTTTTCCTCTATTCCCAGACAGTAATTCTATTACTTGTCAATCTGCTGGCAGCTAACACAGTTGACTCGATAACTTGATATAACTCTAGAGTGATAGGCCAATGTACACAATATCTTCTAATAACTTTGTGGCAATCTGTGGTTAGAATCATAGAATCATCAAGGTTGAAAGAGACCTTTAAGATTATGAAGTCCAAACGTCGACCCAGCACCACCACTGCAACCTCTAAACCAGTAAACAGCATTACCCAGTGCCAGATCCAGACACCTCTTAATGCTTCCAGGGATGGGGACTCCAGCAGCTCCCTGGGCAACCTATTCCAATGCCTGACCACCCTAACAGTGATTTTTTTTTCCTAATACATTGCTATATATATAACTAAAGGTTATATGCCTTGTGCATTAGCAAAGGTTATATGACTTTAGAATGATTTCTTTGTCTCCAAGTGGTTTTTGGATAAATCTACCTGTTCCCTGATAATCCATAATAAGAACAGGCCTTTTTTCTGGTACACCCTCTTTAGGATTGAAAGATACATTTTTCAAGACAGACTTTGTAGTGATTACTTATCATTTCATATTCAGTCATCCAGTTCTTTAGAGCTGGAGCTATTCCATAACCTTTTCTGTTACTATTTTTCATGACTCTGATGTCTAACTATCAGCATGATCCACAGCCTCTAAATAATCTTTTAAAGCATTAGATCAGTTCTTAGCATGATATGTTGAATTCTTCAGTTTTACAAAGTGTCTGTAGCTCATGTTTTTTTTTACTTCAGTATAAAGATTTGCTGCTGTTCTTGGTACAAAACAATTGAATTCAACACCATACTGTAAAGTACAATTGATTATGTATTTAAATTTGACATCTCTTTTGGATGCTTATTCTGAGACAAGCCCAATATTTCAAAGATGAAACATGATAAAATCAATATTTAACATTTATAATCATCAATAACATATAGGAAGCACAGTAGCACTGTCTGTTCAGGCATATGTGCAATTAAATAATGTGAAAAAATTCATAGCAAATGAAATTTTAATTTCTTATGAATAGTACATCCTAAACGTTATTTTACTGGTGTATAATAGCTTAGAAGATAACAGATTATTGTTAACTGATAAAATTGCTGGTCATGAATGCAACCAGGAAAATAAAAAGCACAAAATCTTTAAAATTATTTATAAACTAAAAAATATTTTGAATAATCAGTGAAAGTCAGACTGGATATTACTTGAACTTGTTCATTTTGTTTCAGGAGGTGGAATAGATTCCATGGAGTTTAATACATATTTGGCTTGAGCTAGTGATATTACAGTAGAAACATTGAAAGAATGTTGAAAGTATGACTGTGGTATTTGAGGCTGAGATTCCTTTCACTTAACATCGGTTATCTAAAAGTTAAAGATCTCACTCATCTCAACTACACTGACTCCACAGACGCTAAAGAGTATCCTTGTTGCACTGATCAGAAATATTTTTTTAGGACAAGATAGATTCCTTTCTGAAGCAGCTTATATCTATCATGTGAAAAGAGAAGAAAACTGAATAACTATCCTGTCTTAAGAGGGCAAGTTGTTAGATGAGCTAAAAGAAGATGGAAGACTTCCTTAGAGTCACAGAAAAAAAAATAGCATCCTAAATTTATTTAAGGTACTAATTTAATAGTTTTAACTCAATAAGTCACTTATTCCATTTTTCTCTCTTTGCCTTATTACTGGGTAGAGTGGGCCAGTTTCCTTTCTTTTCTGTGGGATGGGTAGCAGAGGGGGGGTTGAGTTTCTCTTATCTGTTTAACTCATGTCTGACTGCCACATCTTTCTTAACCTGGTTAAAGGATAATAAGAAATAGCTGATTTTCTTTACTGAGAATAAAGCAGAATTTTTCAAAAGCCTCCAACTCTGTAGTGGCCATAGGTAGACCTCATGGTTGTATTGACAAGGGACAAAACCAGGCAAAGTTGAAAGCCAAAGTGTGGTTAATGAAAATAATCAAATATCAGTCTAACTGGTTTTATTTCACTGAACGAAGCAAATAACAAAAAAATTGCCTAGGAAGAGAAATTAGCCAACATATTTAAAAGTCAACATATACCACTGAAGCTGTCAATTAAATATATATTACAAAAAT
>NW_020956182.1:87036-88851 GCF_003031625.1 Empidonax traillii | reverse complement strand
CAGGCAAAGTTGAAAGCCAAAGTGTGGTTAATGAAAATAATCAAATATCAGTCTAACTGGTTTTATTTCACTGAACGAAGCAAATAACAAAAAAATTGCCTAGGAAGAGAAATTAGCCAACATATTTAAAAGTCAACATATACCACTGAAGCTGTCAATTAAATATATATTACAAAAATAAATATATCACGTGTTTATTTGGTTTTGACAGCGCATATTCAAGTCTTGTTTTCTACCTGTAAAAATTTTCATTCACAAAACTCTCAAAAGAAAAGAATTCAGTTATGTGGGCCACTTGGTAGGACAACATTTAAAAAAATATTACTTAAAATTCAATATCTTTATTAGAAGCACACTATTTTTATTAACACATTGTCTAAAAACAGCACTTAAATTAAATTTTGTAAGTATCTGGGAGAGATCAGTGAAAGCAGTAAAAAGAATAGAAAGGGAAGCAAAATGGGCAAGGAAATGAGCTGTGGCACTGCAAACCCCAGAGGCTTTTGCACTGTGTGCAGATCTGTCACCTGCACTGCCAACTCTGTATTTGCAGAACTTACATTCTTTCTAGCATGTGTCTCTGCCACTGACGTATTGCAGAATGGCTATCCTCCTAAATATATATAAAAACATAATTTCTGGGACTAAATACTGTTAGTACAATGCAATAAAAGGAATTAATCTTTCCCCCAGGACCAAAAAAACTGATTACATGAGATTGCATCTTTACAGAAGGAAATGAATTCTTCTGTAAACTGTCCTTTAGTAGGGGAAAAATAAAGAAAAACAGTCAAATGAATTAAGTAATACTTATAGAAAGAACAAACTGAGGTGTACTGTTAATTATTAGAACATTTTTAAGATAGTCTTTTAAAAGGATGAGTATAGAAACTGCTTTCATTCTGGTTTTCACTCTTCAAGTCTTTTAAAAGGATGAGCATAGAAACTGCTTTCTTTCTGCTTTTCACTCTTCACTGTAGTTGAATCTCTCTGTTTCTAGTGGGTTCTCTTCTGAAGTACTTAGAGTGAGAGTTTCAGTGCCTGTTTAAGGCTCCCTGGAAAATTTATTACTGAAGTAATTATTTTAAGTTAAATTAGCACATTTCTTCAAGTATGCTAAAATTATGTCATTCCTTTTTTTCATTCCTATCAGACATTTTAGCTAAGAGAGCAGAAATATACTGGAATAAAAGCAAAGAAACCAAAGAGAACAAGAAAATAATAAGGAAGAATCATACTTGATGTTTCCTTTTTCCTGGAAAATATAATCTAGGTAAGTTCAATGCAATGTTTTGGTGGATCAGAAAGTGAGTGGTAGGAATAGGAATGTTCTAGACATGATGCTCTTACAAGATAGAACTGCTCTTTAAGATAACAACTACGATTTATTAGTTGAATAATAAAATACTAGAAGTAGAATGACAAAAAAATTACTGATATAATTCTCCTTTCAGGCCATGTAGACTATAATACTGTAATACTATAGAATGGCAACAATGAAAGAAAAAGAAAAAGGAAGGAAAGAAAAAGAGAAAAAGAAAAAAGAAAAAGAAAAAAAGAAAAAGAAAAAAGAAAACGAAAAAAAGAAAAAGAAAAAAGAAAAAGAAAAAAGAAAAAGAAAAAAGAAAAAGAAAAAAGAAAAAGAAAAAAAGAAAAAGAAAAAAAGAAAAAGAAAAAAGGAAAAGAAAAAAAGAAGAAAGAGATAAAAAGAATAAATAAGAAAGTAAGAACCAAAGAAATAAAAAGAGAGAAAAAAAAAAGAGAGAGTGAAAGAAAACAAGAAAGAAAAAGAAAGGAAATAAAGACAGAAAGAAA
>NW_020956182.1:25334-85985 GCF_003031625.1 Empidonax traillii | reverse complement strand
TCACCTTTAACCTCCCCCATGCAGCTTCCAGCCATTCACAATATCTTGCATTGGACCCCAGGGAGAATAGATCAGCACCTCCCTCTTCACTTCATCTCCACAGGAAGCTGCAGAGAGCCTGCTTCTCTCTTAACTAGACAAGCCCAAAGCCCTCAGCTGCTCCTCATTTATATCAAAACAGATTTCCTTTCTCCTTACTCAAAGTGTATTTAACATGGGTATCTCATAATCATATGATATATATGAGATAAAAAAGAAAGATGTTAAACACATAAGAAATATTGTATTTATTATGTATTGTAATCAGTGGGATAGTTCTGCATTTATTCTGACAGCTATTTTTATATTGGAATTAATACCACTCCACAGATAACTCCCTTGAAAAATGTATTTTCCCTAAGCTGTAACATGCTTAACCTTAAAAAGGACCCACCAGAAAGATCAATACTTCATTTGAGACTACCATTTTGGTTTTTAAATTGTCCACAACAAGCTGCTTGTTCCCAAATCTTTTTTAGTTCCATTAGTACTATCAGCTCTGTCCTTGCCTACTAAGTTGACTCTAGATTTGCTATTAAATATTTAGCCATAATAATGTTATTAAAATATCTGACTGGAATTCAGAATTACAGGAGAAAATATCTGTTATACAGTGACCTTTATATGTATGTACTGAAGGTTAAATGTTAAGAAGGCACTTGGTCTTTTCCTGAGTATGATTGATTATCATGTAATCCCATCCTATCCAAATTAGACAAGTTCATGTTCTACTGCACAGGGTAAAATCTTCCATCTTTGAGGAGTTGTGTATATCGTACCCCCATATACAACCGCTATTGTAAATACATTACTTAAATTTATGTAAAAGTGTTTTTGCTTATCACTAACTCCTCCTAACTCCCCATGTAATTTTTTCTTATAATTGTATAAAGTAAGAATACCATTTGAATAAAATTTAGTACTATCATTCAACTTCTTTTTGAATTCTTCAAATGAATTCACTTTTCCCTGAGTAAGTGAATAGAAATATAAGAGGGAGGAAATGATCAACATGTTAAATCTCTTGTTCTTGATCCAGTTGAAGACCTTGTAGCCCAACAAAAATATCCACCTCTACTATGCAAAGAGTGCATAGTTTTGTCTGAGACTACTGAAAAAGAACTGTAAGAAAATCTGTCAAAGAAAAAGAAAACAAAATTACAGGCACCAAGAGAACTTTTGACATGGGGTCATTAATAATTCAAAGCATCGAAAGGAAAAAACAAAAAACTCCAACCTGCAAATATATAGAATCCTAAAGAGGGAAAAAAGGGCACCAAAACCCCCAGCAACAATAATGACATAACAAAGAAGTAAAACTCCCAAACAAACAACAAAACAAACAAACAAACCAAAGGAACCCTCAACAGTACAAGAGGTATAGTAAGTATAACAAGGAATTATCAAATTATTTGGTCAGTTCAACAGTGTTGGATTATTATTAATTATGCTTAACAACTATATTATTACAATATTCTAGAAACAAAAGCTTACTGAACTGAAGGACAAGACAACACTGTTGGAGTAACTGTCCCCATGTCTGGAATAAGAATACCTTTCCTACCAACTAGGAAAAGGAGCAAGGAGGACTAGGATAAGGACAAAAAAGCAGAGGCAGGAGCCAGAAAGTATGGATGTAATTTTACAGGATGAGGTAAAAAACCTCAGAATACCCAAGCAAACAAAGAAACAAAACACCCCAAAAACCCAAACCAGAAAAGCTTAGATAGGAATAGGAGTGCAACTGCCATCAAGTGGCACACAGAAAAAGAAAAACCGCCAAGTCAACAAGTGATGGATTTTATACACAAAGAATAAACCACCAGTCAGGCTAACAGCCTGGTTCTTGGTATCCTGATTGACTCTTGTCAGCCATCTGACTTAGGCTCAATTGGCTGGACCTGACGCAGACTGACAGCTGCCATGTTTGATGCTTCATGCTTCACAAGCCCCAAGTGATTCTTGCTACACATTTTTATTTGACTTTCCCTTGTATTTACTGCTTCAGAATAAATATAAACTCTGAATGGAGCTTTTTTTTTCTCCTGGTTGAGGCACTTTGGACATTTTTTTTTCATTTGAATTATTTAGTGCCTACCACGGTATAAGTTCAGGCCTACAATTTTAATTCCATCCAACTGGCTTCTGTTCTCTGCCCTCTCCCTACATACACGCCTTTTTTTTACAAAACATCTTGAGAAACACACAGACAAACCTCAACTAGCTCTTGTATTGTTTAAATAGTCAACAAGCTAATGAAATAATGAAGGCAGCAGAAGAAACTCATCAGTTAAGAATAACTTGATCAGAGCCCTCTTTCCATAGGATGCAAAGTAAAAGGAGGGAGAGGGAGAGATAGTTCTTTGTTACATTGCATTTAGTTAAGAAAAATAATGCATAAAAAAGCAACCATTTTCAAATTCGAAGCTTTGGATAATTTACAGACTGAAGAATTCATCTCTCTTCTTCTTGCAGCTGTAAAATGGCTTCGGAATTGGAGGATTTTTAAAAGAGACAGAATAGAAATTAAATACATGTCAATCCAAATAAAACAGAAAAGAAGCTCAGGTTCAGGCTTTCTCTTGGCATCAGTGATTCTGGTATATTAATTTGTAATTATTTTGTAACCAGTAACAAAATTCCAAAATGAACTTTCACTATCACTAAAAATTAGGAATTACACACACATATATATATATATATATGTATATATATTAGATGGGTAGATAAAGCCATTAAATCCCTTGTAGCTAGGCAATATTAGCCCCAGTCCATCATTCAGGTATGGCTAGAATAAAAGAATAGTTTAGCAGAACTCCACACTCTTGGACTAAGTGCTGCTAAACCTAAACAACAGATACATTTTTCCTGGGATGAACCACAGTATGAACCAACATGGTGATTCTTCATTTTTTATAACTTACAGGTTAAATAATTTGTTTCACCTCAGATTTTTTTTTTCACACCTGTACATCTTTTTCTAACAGAGCAAGGACAAAGCTTGCTGCATTTTGTAGACTAAAAAAAAGGTTGACTATACAATACCATGATTTCCATGAAAGAAAAACTCAGGAATTAATCACACATGGGGATTGTGGTCATCTTCAGTAGGTTTGTAGATGTACAAATACCGCTTTCCATGTAACGAAGTAATTCTAAGGGCATATAAGATGCTACTATCTAAAATGGAAAAATTACAAAAAGAATTATCTCTAGGTTATTCCCGCCTAGATATTGGCACTGCAATAATTATTAACTTTAAAAGCTGAACAACTCTTTTTGTAATCTTAATGCTGAAGGGAAAGACCATGCAAGTGTCCTGCTGCAACCATGAGTTCCATAACAGGTATGCTGTAAGGGGAGGTACTTCTGTGGAAAAGTATAGTCTGTCTTTCCCTCATCCTTAATGTGTGTATGAAATAATCTTTTTGCTGTGCTGGTTTCTACAAATATTTACAGAGGTACATAGGTGGGATTAAGTTCAATAATTTTTAAATGCTGCCACCCTTGGCTGCTTTGTGGAAATGAGATTGTCTGAACTGAGAGAGAGCTTTCACACCTCAAAAGTCTGCTTAAAACAAATAAACAAAGAAAGAAAACAAACAAAGTAAAATACAATTTTTTGAGAGGGGAAAGACGAAAATACAACTGAAATATCAGTTCTTGAAAAATGGACACTTGGACTTGAGACATAACTTTTTCAGAAGCTCAGTGGAAGGCATTATTTGAATACTGTAAAAGTCAAACAGGTTTTAAGACTGTGTAGTAGGAGCAACGGAAATGCACAGACACTATTTTTCATTTACATCTCAGCTAATATGACCAAAGTTATCTGCTGACTCAGTGGTAGCACCAAGTTAATCTGCACTCTTCTATCCCTTTATTATTTCTATAAAAAATGATACTTGAACAAAACCTTTTTTTAAAACTTTAGTATACAATGAGACACTAAAGAATTAAAAAAAAGTATAATGACATTATAACTGTAAGTTATCTTTAAAAGGCCTAGTTCAGAAAGTTTCATTCAGTTAATTGAAAAAGAGGTCTGAGAAATAAATGGTGGTAGTTATCTGAGACTAAGACTGTCATTAAAATTAAGCTACAACATTTAGTTTCACTGGGACATTAAAGTCAGTGAGTATATTGTGTATCTTGCTAGAAATGCCTTAAAAGGAAGAAAGAACTAACATAAGAGGAAAAAAGTATTTTATATTTTTGAAAAGCTATGTTATAAAAACCATTCTGGAAAAGTTGTACAAAAAAATATTCTATTTTTGCCCAGAAAAACTAAGGTAAATTATTAATATCTAGGTATCTGAAATAGTATCCAGTATATTTAACTTCATTAAATTCCTTTAAAAAAAGTTACACTTTACAGTTTTTAAATAAATTAATAATTTTTCTCTATTTTTTCCAACTAAAGCATATGATTTCTAACTCTAATCCTTACTCTCTATCTTGTTTACTTCATATGACTGATTGCGAAAACAGCACAACTAAGGAGCTGACGGGAAGCAAAGTTTGTTGTTTTCCTCTAGACTGTGTTGAATTCAAAGGCCAATGAAGTCAATAGAAATTTTTCCATTACCTACAGTGAGCTTTTGATCATGTCACAACTTTATACTTCAAAGGATAGCTCCCTCTCATCCTTTAAAGTTTTTCTCCATTTCAGGCATCATAACTTTGCTTCCCTCTGTGCCTCCTTTTTTTAATGTTTCTTTTAGAAAATCTTGCCCCACTTTTCCTTCTTGATTACAGGAGATTTTATGGAAAGCCCAGCTGATATAATGGCATGAGGCAGCAGAAGACCCAGAGAAATAAACAAAATAATTCTACTCACAGGGAGAAGCAGGCTTCACAACTTTTTGAGAGAGACCAAAGACCCATCTATATTTTGCTGTCCATGAGAGATTTAAAACTCTTTTTTTGTCTTGAATACCATCTTTGGTGCCAATATCCAAACCCAGGTATTTATATATGGAAGAGACTTTTGTGAATTCCACCAAACTCAGCTCCTCCACCTCATCTAAAACAAAAGGCTATTCCCTAGGACAATTGCCTAAGAAGTAGGAGATACTGATTATCATTTTCCTTTTTTAAAAATTTATTTTATTTTCATGTAATGAATGCTTTAATATAGCATAAAGTTCATTATCATCAGAAATTGAAAGTATAACATACCACAAATGGCTGGGATGTTCAACTTTCTTGAAGGAAGACATTTCTTTTCAGAATAGATATAACTGAGAACAAGTTTTTATTGGGAGGGAGTATTTTTTAATTCCTCCATTATCAGTGAGGAAATGAAAAAAAATCTGTCTATAAGTGTAGTGACAACACTTTATTTAGTTCTGCTAAAATGAGAAAAAAGAGGTTATATACTTTTGTATGTGGTTTATCTTCAAACAGAAAAGAAAGCTGGATTTAGACAGAGCTATTTTAAGCCTACCTGTTGGTATTACACTGAGATAAAAGAATAACTTCTTAGTATTAGATGTTGGTAGGAAAAAATTAAAATTTCTACATGTGTCTCTATCCAAAATGACTTTTTGCTGTACTCAGCTATTAGTTAATGCATTAGCAGCACAAATCTATCAATTATTTTCACAGCCTTCCTGTCTGTACTTTACAGAGTACACTCTTAGCAAAGAGGAAAATTTACAAAAATAGTTACAGACACTTCTTTCAGAAGTCTGGAAGTCAACTTCAGATCTTTGATGATTATGAAAGATGTGGTATTTAAATAGGACATGTTGTGAAAGTAGTGACTAATGAGAGTTCTTAGTGCCATTAGACTTCAACAAATTTATTTTTTGAGCCGAAATATGTCCATTAATTTTAACAAAGTAAATTTGTTTCTTTCTAGCTATGATAGCCTTACAAAAGGTACTACCTTATTCCATCAACTTGTTTAAATCATTAAACTACATCTAGTTATGTCAAAACAGAAGCTGTTATGTTAATTTTATATGTAAAAATCTAAATATTATTTTCTGTATCAGGTATGACTGTAATTTTACCATGAGGACAAGGTTTTGGAGTGAACGTATAATGCAGTGCAGGAGTAAGGGAACAGAAACAAACATCACATCAGATTCTCCAGGTACGTTTAGGTGTCTCTCTTAAAGTGAATTAAGCACCTACGTGCTTTAGAAGATCCTGTTCTTAACAGATGGTTAGAGTTAAAAAGAATTTAAAAAGCCTGTGCTAAGAAAGAAGTAGAGAGAGAAGCTGCCAGGGCAATTCTCCTATTTGCCAAGAGAATATTCATCAGACTCTCACGGTAAACAAGTTTAGTTTAAAAAAAGTAATCAATGTTGATACCAAAACTTGTGTGAGTCTTGATGCTTCATAGCAAGGGTAAACAAATATTTGTTAGTTTGCCTGTACTGCTCCTTGAATTCCTTGTGACCTATGCTTCCTAAAGAAGCGTGACCTATCTATCCTGATGAGTGAGACGAGGAAAGGAGCAGATGAGGAACTGCTTTTCTCTGCCTCAGTATTACATACTGAAGTGAGGAAACAAAATTGACTATTATAAAACAATGACAGGAGGGATGTCCAGCTACCATTTATTCTTTGCTCTCTGTACATATGGCTATTAGAAAAAGCTCTCTAACCAGTTGTTGTCTTGCAGATGAATTACCACATCTTGAACAAGCACCATGGATGTAAAACTCCTGGAGAAAATTTAAATGATCCAAAGTCATCTGTTTATTTGGAAGAACTGAGAAATTCAACCTTAGACTTTATTGGCATTTGATCTTTTGAAAAAAAAAAAAATTGATATCTACTTTCTTTTAAGATCTTAAGGGTTTTAAAAGACAAAAATAAAAGTGTGAGTTTGACTTTATATTATTACTTTAATTTAAAAAAACTATATACTGGCAGAAGTTCTGAGTCTAGTTTCTGCACTGTGGTATAGTCCATTTAATTTAGTTTCTATCTATTTGAAAGCTTTGACTTGAATCTTTATGCATATTATGCTAAGCTAATTAAAAACAATTAAAATATGTGTTTACTCCAAGGAAAATGCATATTGTAAGGAAAAGAGCAAATACTCCTCAAAACATATAAGATATGGATAACTTAATGGATTCAGCTGCTACAATATTGCATTCACAAAAAAGTTATGCTAGAATCCTTCAGCTGAAATAATCAATGAAGGCAAAAGTTCTTGAGAAGTGGTAAATCTGTTTAGAAGGAAAACGACAGGTGCAGTCAATATGAGGTGAACTTGGGTTCGCAAACTGGAAAGACATTCAAAATTCTAGTATAAAGTTTCTCATGCAAGGGAACCTTAAAGTAAATGCTATCTTCTCCCACTTGATTCAGATAAAGGAGTCCTGATAGAATAAAGAATGAACAGGAAAGGTCACTTTTTCAACCATTTGAAACTGTAATTTGAATCCACCTCTCTCACTGTTGTATGGCAAGACTTTTATCAATTACAAAATCACTTAATCGGAGTGCTTTATTCCTAATGACTGAGATTAACAAAGGCTGCTAGAGTTTACTGCAATAGCTATATTGATTTAGATGGATAGTTGGAATCCAATCTCAGATTATGTGAGAGAAATAAAAGCCTCTTTTGAAAAGAGGTCTTCCAGTTAAGACCATATAATACTGGCATGAGTTTCAATTTTGTGAATGTTCACACTCCTGCAAATTAGACTAAAGAGGCATTTCAGATAAAGGACAGTTACTCCTTGATGAGGGGCAAGGCAATGAACAGAGTACCAACTATAAGTGCTACAATAAAATAAGCAACAAAACCAGAAATATCAAAAACAGTTTCAAAATTTAATATCTATGAAATAAAAAAGTGACACCATTAATCTGTAGCAATATATGCTATTTCACTGTTTATTGTAAAGATTGTGAATACTTTTAATGTTCATATAAAAGGAAATTTTAGGTACTGAGGCAAAGAAGGGAGAAGGTGAAAGAGAGACTTAAAACCTTATTATTGCAGCCAGTATTCAATATTCAAAAGCTCATACCTTGGTAAAGTCAAACCCAATTTTGTCTGAAAGCAAAGGTACTTCTTTTAAACAAGAATTATTTCCATGCCAAATTTCATCTGAAGTTCTCATCCATTTCATCTCTAGGGCTGTTCATAAAAAGGTTACAAGCTTTTTTCCTCCTGCTCTGTAATGGTAATAGCATGGGTTTTTTTTATTTCACTCTCCCTGCATTTGAAATTTACAGACCTACTTTTGCTCAGACTTTTTAAATAGATGAACATCCATGCAAAATAAACGAGAAAAATTTCCAAACAAAATGAATTTATGATTATCTATAGTTAATGACAACAGCAGAAAACCTTATGTTTTTTCCTATAAGAAGTGAAAATAATTCCCCCAGATGTTTTCAGCAACATCCGAAAAACAGACCTGTTATTCTTTCAACTGCATTAATTTATTTAATTTTTAAAATGAAGCAAAGTATAAAAATAATTGCTTCAAAAAAGAGTAAAGGAATGTGTTGTGGGGATGGGGAAGGGATTTAAGTCTTATATGCATGGAGAAAAGAAATTGTAAAGAGAAATATGTTTAAAAGCAAAACTTCAAGGTAAAATACTATAGCTGACCCATTTGCCTTTATAAGATGTTGTTCCTAATTCATCTGCACCTAATATTATGTTTATTATGCTTCCACAGACTTAGTATATTTACATATCATCTACCATCTTTCTGAAATCCTTAGAAACTGATTCGCTATGCAACCAACGGATACAAATTTTTAAAATAGTTGTCTTTAGAATCATTTTAGTGACATCTACTTTTTTTAGAAAAAAAAGTTAAAAAAAACTTCACATCCTCCATCTGTTTTCCTCTAGAACTTAAAAAGAATTAGGCAAACCCATCGTTTCTTTAAACATGAAGAGTGGAAAGCTCAACATTAATATGTGCTTAAAGCACTGAGTTTTGCAAGTTTTATACTGTTTTATCCTATACTGCATAACTTATATAAAGCATCTTCAAAGCAAAGACTCCTTTTAAAATAACTGCTTGAGCCTAAATTATGATTACTAATATCAGTTAGCAGATTCAAATTTAGTAACTAATTGATGATTATTTAACTTAATTGACTAAGATAGCATTAATTAGCATGCTGAAACTTAGGCCATCTGAGACACCTGACCATTATTTTCCCTTGCCTCTTGTGGTGTTGGCTACTCTTTGTTAGTTATGGAGAGACTCTTAAGATACAAACTTGGACTTAGATAATTTTTTTTAGACAACTAAAGTCAGATAAGGTGAATCCCACATAGTGTGCCCATAACTTGCTTGGAATATTTGTTTAAACTAAGTCTACAAAATGATCTCATAAATCATATTTTCTTATGAATTATTCATACAATGTTTCATGTGATCTAATTATGAAGTATCTACATCTTTGTCTAAATCAAGCCAGGTGTAATTATACTTTACTGGATTACAGGCAATTAGCTTTATTATTACTGCAATCAACAGTAGAAATGAAGAAAAAACAGTTTTTCAAATCTAGTGTATTAACTGCATTTAAAATGAGGGGAAAACTCTTAAAGGCTCATTTTCAAATTATATCTCTACAAATTCATAATAATTGATTAGAGGTCTGAATGCAATAGTTAAGTTTCAGAAAATTAGCTACAAGTAAAACTAAAAAATATCAGTGACAGTAAACCTGTTATCAATCAAACAGAGGGTAGCAATCAGTTACCATAGAGATGCAAATTGCTTAATTTTACGTGCTAAATATAATTATTTCTTTATGCTATTTAGGAAAAAAGCCAGAAGTTAGTTTCAATATTTTTCTTTAATACTTCTGTCTCAATTTCTCTGCTTGCCTGCTATGTATTGAAGATGAATGGACTAACCTTCCACCAACACTAGGACTTAGGCTTATAGGTCCCCAAGGACATGCTAAGGACACTTGGATTCTAGCAGATTAAGATGTGCTGACACAAACCTGAAACCTTTTGACTGTCTTTCTTTCCTACCATGGATGTTCAGGAAGAGAGTCATGTTTAATATCTGTATGGATGTTCTGTTACAGGGGATCAACCTGCACTGTCAGTAATCTTGCAGATGACACTAAGGTGGACAGGAGTGTTGATCTGCTGGAAGAAAGGAAGCTCTGGAGGGAGCAGAGGAATATGGGTAGGTTAGGATCAATAGGCAAGGCCAATGGTATGAGATACAATAAGGTAAAGTGCATGGTCCTGCACTTTGGTGACTACAAGCCCATGAAATGCTCCAGGCTGAGGAAGTGTGGCTGGAAAGCTGTCCAAGAAAAGTACTCAGGACCAGGGCAGAGACTGTTCCCCTCTATTCAGCATTTGTTAGGCCACACTTGAAGTCTTGTGACCAGTTCTGAACCCCTTGCTACAAGAATTGAAATGCTGGAGCATGTCCAGAGAGAGGCAAAGAAGCTGAAGAAGGGTCTAGAAAGTAAGTCCTGTGAGGAGCAGATAAAGGAGCTAGGGCTGTTTAGCCAGGAGAAAATGAGGCTCAGGGGAGACCTTATCACTCTCTACAGCTACCTGAAAGGAGATTGTAGTGGGTGATGTGGTGTAGTGTAGTGATGATGTAGGCAACTTCTCTTAAACACCTAGAAACAGGACAAAGGACACGTCCTCAAGCTGCACCAGGAGAGGTTCAGGTTGGACATCAAGAAGAAGTTCTGATTAAGACTGATTAAGCACTGGAATGGAGGGAGGTGGTGGTGTTACTATCCCAGGAAGTGTTCAAGAAACAATTGGATATGGCACTTAGTGCTATGGTTTAGTTGACATGGTAGTATTCAGTCAAGGTTGGACTCAATGGTCTTGGAGGTCTTTTCTAAACTTAATCATTCTGTGATTCTATGAGAGACCCCATTGAATGGGATCATTAGTAGATCAGGGATTCAATAAGAAAAGTGTGAGCATGAAAAGGTATAAAATCTAACAGGAAAATAACAAAATATTCCATTCAGACACTGCTGAACTAGTTCACGAACACCCCTGTCATTAGAGCTGGTGGCAGCTGACAGCTCTACAGCAATGTGAAAGGGCAGAGTGCAGGGCTCACAGTTGAACCTTCTGCTTGACTGATGCTGCTTCACCAGCAAAAGTGTGAGGTGCCTTGTGCAGATGGGGCACTTCAGCACTTCACTTCATCCCTTGCTGAAGCCCACGTACCTTGCGTGTCAACTAGAGTGGAACTGTGTGCTGTGTCTATTCTGCTAATAGGTAGACTTGAAGAAAACCAGGTCAAGGAAAACAGATGGGAGGAGGTGCTCCATGTGCCAAAACAGAGCTGTGCAGTCTGTGGAGAAGGCTGTGGTGACAAGGTTGTCCTCTTGTAGACCATGGAGAATTACACAGTGAAGGAGGTGGATATGCTCTTAAGGAAGCTGCCAAAAGAAGGCCTAAATCTATAATGACTGTAAAAAATGATAATTTTCTTAGCTTTACTAATAAGCAATAACCCAGAGGCAGAGAAAATTATTAAAGGGGAGGTTTCTTTAAAGAGTATTGTTTAAGGTAACTCACTGACACACTGGCAAAAAACCAAACTTGCATAACTGCTAATAAACTCGTAGTCAAACACTTGGCATTTTTAAAGAAATTACAAGGTCAGGGGTATAGGTGGAGGCAGAAGAGAGATAGAAAAAAGAGAAATATCTGAATTATTATCTCTGGCTGTAATCAAACTGGATTTTATTTTATTTTTTTCTTAAGAAATGAGGTTCAAACACTTGTGATTTTTTTTCTGTACTTTCAGAACGCTTAGGGGAAAGGAAAGTATTCAGAAAAAAAAACCCTGCATTTTTTAAAAAAAACATTTATTCAGCATAAGCAACATTTTTTTGTGAAAAAATTCAGTTTTATTATTTTTATTTTATTATCTATTTATTTTTATTTTATTACATTATAAATATTTCTTATTTATATTTTTCTAATTAAGTCTAATTATTTTATATATATTCATTCTAGCTCAATTGTTGCAGTAATCCTTTCCTTTGATTATTTATACATCTACATCTATATGTAGATAAAATCACAGGGACCCAGACCATTGTCTGGGCACTGATAAAAAAATCTTAATATAAAGAAAGTAATAAACAAAATTAATTAAAGGAATGGCTATGGTATATTTTTAATAGCAACCACTCGTGCTGCATCTTCTGGTAGCAAATTTACTGGGCTGAGTGAGGTTCTCTATCAGTAGTTTCCTGGAAAAATGCAATTTAGGATGTAGTGATGGTATTGAGATCACTTTGGCTTTTGAGATTTTTCTCAGTCCCGGAAGATCTTTCAGATCGAAGTATCACTGAGATTTCTGCAAGAGTCTATAGAGAACTCAAATGTTCCACTTCACATTTTCGTATCTTCGGTATCACTGAAACAGATGAAATATTTTAATTTCTTTATCGATTTAATCTCTTCCCCTGTTTTTTAGGTACTTTTCTTTTTTCTTGAGGTGGATGGTTTTTATTTAGTTAAAAGATTTGCAGAATTTGTTGGAGAGAGGAAGAGACAGACCTACGGGTGCTGACCTAATTACAGATAAAGTGTGTACATATTACAGATGGAAAATATTTCCTGATATCAGCTTAGAAACTTCTGGTTACTTACACTTGATTTAATAAAATCTCAAAGACTACACTACAGTGGCTAAAAAGTGCGATAGTTTCTATCACTGGAATGCAAAACTAATAATCAGAATTAACAAATATCCTTATGTGTGGAGGTGATTTTACAAGAAAAATAGTAATGTGAACTTTAGGTACTATTCTACAGATGTAACAAAGTGCTTTCCATACAATTTGTTCTGAAAATATTATTTTGTCAATATTCCATAATTGTGATCTTGAGATAAAATAGGAATAGAAAAAATATCCAGAAAATATACAGAGATAACACTAAATCAGCTAAAAAAAAAAAAATCTTCTATATTGTTCCCTTTCTGATTCTGAAACATTAGGAGAATATTACTATTTTCATTTAAATTCTTTGATATTTTATAAATGTATATATGACATACACAATGGCTTCCAAAATAAAGAAATTTGACAAAGTTTATAAAGTGATCTCAAGGTGATTTCTTTAAAGTATTTAATATACATGTGAATATACCAAAAGGTTGTTCTGTAACCAAAATTCTTTTAATATTATACACAAAAATTTCCCAGGTAAAACAGAAATAGAAAATAAAAGCAGAAATCCTGCACATAAAATTTCTATTTTCAACAAATTTTCCTGATACAAAATAAGTACAAATTTGTGCAGTTTACAGAACTTTGCTAAGACACAAAGTGGAAAACTGAAACAGTAAAGGACAATTTGACATTTCTGAGTGCAAGTTAAATGTGTGTGTATTTGTGTGTGCATAGGGTTTTTTTAATAATTGAATGCCATGACCAAGCTTTTAATAATTAATCTTCCTGTCAGGATTCAAGAAAGAGAGAACTTCTAAGTGTTGCTGGGGCATCATGAGATTCATCTTCATAGGATTTCACTTGGCTTTGTAGCCTCTCTAGCTGACATTACAAACCACTCATTACTGTTAGTGACAGCAATTCATGCAGCATATATAACACAGGATGAAGCAGTATCTTTTTGGTAAGTAAAAAAACCCAAAACTGTGTACTCTGAATCCATGTTAGAGGGAGAACAATATTTGAGTAGTTATGCTGTTGTCAATTAGAACCATAATTTTCAAGGAAAAATGCAAAGAAGTTTGTACTCTATTATCATATAATTTGTCTTCCCCCATACAAAGAGCACTGAAATGCTGTGCACAAGAGAAGTCTAGTTTGCTGTCCTCAGCACTGAATTTTAATTCACACAGAGCACTGCTCACAAACACTGAAGAACAAAGGTGAAGATTATTATTTCAGGGTGATGGAGCAAATAAATGGTGATGGAAGATCTGAAATCTACTGTTGCGTAACATACACACTGTTCCTCCAGGTCACACAAAACACAGCTGCTGTCTCTTAAAAATATTGCTTTTGCTCTGCTTGATACATTGCAGTATTATTCTTTTTTTCCAGAAGCCACTGAAGGTGAGAATCTGTTACCATATTTTGATGCTTGGGCATTGCCCTTTATACTTTTGGAATTTGGGGATATATACTAGTTAGAACATTAGTTTCAGGATTCAGAATTTGTCCTGTGGAGTTGTATCTTAATTCCTTCAGGATTCTATTAGTCCATGGTTTAGGTTGTAGGCGTTTCTTATGCCAGTGTGGGCTTCCTGCGGGGTCACAGTCTCCTTCAGGCATCCACCTGCTCCAGCATGAGGGTCCTCCATAGGCTCCAGGTAGGTCTCTGTTCTACTGTGAACCTTCACGGGCTGCATGGGGATAGCCTATTTCACCATGGTCTGCATCACAGGCTGCAGGGGCATCTCTGCTCTGGTGCTTGAAGCACCTCCCCCTCCTTCACTGGCCTTAGTGTCTGCTGAGCTGTATGTCTCACATGTTCTCACATATTCCTACTCTTCTCTCTCCCAGTTTCTGTCGTGCAGCAGTTTTTCCCCCTTAAATACATTATCCCAGAGGTGCTACTACCATCACTGATGCACTTGGCCTTGGCCAGTAGCAGATACATCTTGGAGCCAGATGGAGTTGGCTCTGTTGGACGCGTGACAAGCTTCTTGCAGCTTCTCACAGAAGCCACCTCTGAAGTTTCCCTGCTGCCAAACCCTTGCCACTCAATTCTAATACCATTAAGATAGTGTCAAAACTGATAATTTTTTGTAGTTTCCATGGTCTTCAAAATTCAAATGTTTTTAGACGATTCTTTATATTGAGTATATGTTATACATGTCATATGTTATATGGTCATGAGAACCTCACAGGCTAGGAAAGCTTGCCTATCCATATGAAAGTTAGAGTAAATTTCTACTGTATGCTTAAGAAAACAGGACATTGACGATTAAGTGTGAATGTCAAGGCTAAGGTGCAACCCCTTTTTTTCACTATACTTGAACAAATTTTCTTTGACAACAGATATTTGAAACTATCTGCAATGCACCAGAGAATATAAATACCAAAGTCTTTTTCTTCTGATATTCTAATTCTCTATGCAAACTGATAAATTAAAGAGAGAAACACAAATCAAAAACTTCAATAAATATGGTCAGTAGAATTGATGAAGAATAATTTCTGATTCTAAGGATAAATTTCATTCTAGAAAAATATGTGAAAAGTATGAAAAACTGTATTTAACTCTAAGATTTAGAAAGCTGATGTCTCCAAAACATTTCAATGTTTCATCATTAAGTCATAACTCATTCCAATCTCAAGGAAGGATTGTTTCCTCAGTGCACTTTGCTGGAAACTTGATCTAATTAATAGGAGGAGGAAGGAGGTAATCTGCAGCTGAAACAAATAACATTATAACCCAATTGAAGTACATCACTCAGGATCCAGGAAGGTTACTTTCTATAAGTCTCGGGAATAAATATATTTTATATCATTGCTAATTTGTGCTGTAGGGATAGATAAAATTTTGAAAGAATTTATAAAGGAAAGTTAGGAACTTGGTTTTCACTAGGAAGGCTTTCTGCCTATACGGTAACTCTTCCTCAAAGGCGGCTTCAATGCCTTCTCCATCCCTCATACCGAGAGAAGCTTTCAGCCTCTCTGTGTGATATGTGAGAGGAGAGCTAGCCCTAACAGACATGCACAGAGGTCTTGGGAAGGAGTGGGAGAAATAGAGAGGATAAAAGAGGCCCTGAGGGGGCAGGAACTCACTGTTTTTCCCCTGGAAGTCCAGTATGTCACATCACAAAAAAGTGGTCCTTGCATCTGAAAGAAATCTTTTTTTTAATTCTTCAACTGCCTTGGCATTCTTGGGAAGAATACCTGCATATGTTTACCTTAAGGTGCTTATAAAATATGTTTGTCATAAAAGTAGAAAAAAATCACTACCACTGAAGGATGTCAGTTGTTGCTCATTTTGCCAAGTTATGTGTATGCAGCAAAGTACATCTCTTTGCTGGCTTGTTATTATGTTTGCCCTGTGATTACAGGCCATTTAATCCAGTGGAGTTTCTTGAGCATGCACTGAAAAAGTGTTCAATAGTGATCTCTTTTACCAAAGTTATGTGAAAATACAATAAGCAGTAGAATTCTCAGTAAATTTCATATTGTCTATGTTGTGACAAAGCAGCAGATATGTAAACAAAAAAAAGGGAGAAGAGGGAAAGGGTCTGAAGGTGACAGAGTGGAAAGATAAAGAAGGTGAGTTCTCCAGCCAAGAAACTTCAATAAGAAGGAAACTTACATATAAGGTGGTTTTGGTGGAGATAGTGGAAGCTGATGGGGAGCATTTCTACGGGGAATTCATTTTTGTAGGATATTAGATAAATTAACTGGAAATATGTGTTTAAATAGAAGTTTGTGCTACTCATCAGAACCGAAACAATGAAAAAAATCAGACTTCTGCCAAATAATGGTGACGCCAAGCAATAGGACAAGAAGCAATTGGCAGAAACTGATGCACAGAAGTCCCACCTGAATATGGGAAAGAACTTACTTACTTAAAGTGAGTGTGACCAAGCACTGGAACAGATTGTCCAGAGAGGTTGTGGAGTTTCCCTCACTAGAGACTGGAAAAAAAACAAGTCTGGACACAATCCTGTTGGACCAGATGTCCCCACCAGTGGGGACATCGACCAGATGTCCGCCACCTCACCCATTCTGTGATCCTGTAATTTAGATCCTAGTCTCCATATGTAAAGTAACCAGTCTAGCTAAGCTTACTGTAGCATCATATAACTCAGTTATGTATGTAAAACTTTTATGATGTGAATTTATTTTCTTGATACATTATTTTACTACCATTCCCATGCTCTGCTACACCTCAGAGTGTTTCTTGTGAGTATTCATTTGCTGTTTACACTTCATTACAAAAAACATTGCTAGGATACTTGTATCAATGTTCAAGAAGGGAAAAAAATATCCAGTAGGATTTTTACAAAGATAATGGATAATAATAACAAACAATAATAACAAATTATGTACTTTGTAAAATATTCTGAAAATATTTTTATGTAAACATATCTATTGTTGTCTTTAGCCTTCAGGAGTCTGATTACTATCTTCTGATTCTGTTTCATTTTGTGACAAAAGAAGTGTATGCTGTAGCTGTTCTATATCAAAGAGAAACTTTTTTTGTTTCAGATGTTCAACAAGATTTTTCTTTAAGTTTGAACTATTAGATGGAGAAAACACTCCCCTTTTTTAAAAGCAGAAAATGATAAGTCTTATCTGTTTATAATATATGGACGTATCTTATAGCCTATGTGTCTTATAGCACACCGAAAATACTGAACGCATTATTCTTTTGGGATGATGCAGCTCTGATTGCCGGAAATGCACTAGTATGTATATAACAATCATCTTGTTTTAAAATACCATAATACATTAAAATGTTTATACAAAGCCATTCAAATGTACGTTGGAACCCAATAGCTGAATTTGTCTATAACCTCTGTCAGGAAAATGATGCATCTTTAGTCGATGATTAGTTCCTCATTTAGAAAGAATCTAATGTCAAGCAATTAAGATGTGTATTTAAAACCAAGAGACAAGTTTGTGTATTCTTTAGCCATACTAATATTGCCCTGAGATTTTCTAAAATGGACTCTAAGTACCCAGGACTCTAAAGACCCAGTTTGCATCTTCTCCCTCAAGACATAAAGCCACTCATTAACAGAATTTGACCCAATTCAGATTGAGCTAGGCTTCAGACTCATCCTAGAAAATATTCTGTATCTACTCTTAAGTGTGCAAAAGCTAATTTGCTACCAGTCTCCATGTTTGAGAGTGTTTATTATTACAATTTAATTTTAAATATGTAAATATGAACAGGATCTTTTGATATTATTAATAATTAAGAAACATACATCTTTAAGCATATAAAATTCTTCATTACAAAAAATAAAAACAAGACAAAGTCAGTCTGGAGATAGCAATGTAGTTTCAGATGTCATGCAATGATTTACAATAGATTCTGTAAAAATTTTGGCAAATACCTTTGGAAATGCCAATGCTTTTCACTTTATCCTTTTGTTATCTTCCTCCATGGTAGCAAATACTCTTAAGTAATTTACTACTTCAGATTTATAAAATAAATCCTGTTAAATAGAACACAGAATAATAACATTTTTAATGTATCATACAAAAATTAGGTTAGAATTCCTATTTGAAAAATACATTTATATTTGATCCATGTAAGCATTAGTATTGGAAAAAATATAAAGACTATATTTACAATGCATGTTTTGCTCTTGCTTAAAAGTCTTCTGGTATTAATTGCAAATTATAATAAAGTAGTTCATCTATAGTGTATCTTTCTAGAATTACCTTCCTTTGAGTAGATATCTAAAGAACATGTAAATTATGAAAGCTTTTGACATAAAATCCATGATCAGTTCCTTAAATGTAGACATAGAAAACATCAGATGCCTGACTACAAAAAGCAATCACAAATAACAACAAGGACCCTCAGGATTTTGTGACCAGGGTGCTCTCAGGCTGCAGGGACTTAAAATAATACTTTTCACTTCCCAAGAGAGCTTTTCATCTCAAACATATGGTTTGTTTCTGGAGGAAGACAGAACAAATAGATCTACTTCTGAAAACAGAACTACTGTAGGTAAAAGGTATAAATCTTTTGCTAAAGGGTCAGCACGGGGGAAGAATTTTAAGACCTTATGGGTTAGTCAAAAACATGGAAAAACCAGTCATCTGAAATATGTCTCTAATTCATGTAAAAAACTTCAATTAGAAGTATTCATTACCTTCAAACTCAAAAACCAAAAATTTGTGCTGCATAGAGAAATTAAAATGAAAGAGCATTAAAATAACTTACACAATGTAGAACCAACAAGTTCTACTTAATGAGTTTAAAAGTAAAGGGAGAACAAAACTCTAGGAGACTTGGAAGTTTCAAAATTAGTGGAATATAAAGTATTTAGTCTGAACTTTTGGGATAACTCAATGCTGTCTAAGCATACTTTTCTTTTTCCTCTGAACAGTGAGAGTTGAATAAATATGATGAGACCACCAGTTTGGAATCATGTTTACAGTCAAAACATGATGAGTATAAACAATTCCAAACATGAAAAAACATCCTTTCTGTCTACAGCAGAAAAAGTGAGTTTAAGAGCTACAGCAGCCTTTGTAGCTCCAAGTATGTCAAGTAATAATATTTCCAAAGTCAACAAGGTAAATACAAGGGAGGCCTGGTTTAGAGGTTAAGTACTCTATAAATCTTCAAGATTAACAACACTCAGTGGTTGAAAAACCCATCCAAGTTGAAGCTTTCTCTAAAATCACTTCCTTTTACACCTGCTTCCACTTCAAACTTCATTTAGTCAAGGCAGCCTCTAGAGTTCTCCTCAAGTGTTCATCCTGTTTCTGAGAATAGCTTTCAATACAAGGGAAAATGCTGAGAAATATTTGATTTTAGGAAATCTCTACAGTAGGTTGAGTCCTCAAAATATAAGAATGACTCATTGTTTAACCCCAGCTGGCAACTAAGTATCGTACAGATACTCACCCCAAACAATCCACAAAGGGATGGGGAGAGGAGAACAAAAAAAACAGTAACACCCACGGGTTGAGATAAAAACAGACTAAAAACTGAAATAAAATAAAATATAATTATAATCATATAATAATAATAATAATTGTAATGAAAAGAGAGATTAAAAAAAAGAGAAAGATGAATAAAACCCAGGACAGACAAGTGATGCAGAATACAGTTTCTCACCACCCACTCACTGATGCCCAGCCTGTCTCTGACCAGCAATCGGCAACTCCCAGCCAACTCCCCCAGGTTACACACTGGGCATGGCATTCTATGGTATGGAATATTCTTTCTGCCAGTTCAGGGCAGTCTCACAGCTTCTTGTGGCAGAGCATGGAAATGAAAGGTGCTGTATTTAAAGTAGGCACTGCTCAGCAGGAACTGTAACATATATATATATATATATATATATATATATGGGGGGGTAAATTTGTTGAAAATAAGTATTTTATGCAATTCTAAATATGATTTTACACAATTTATTGAAATAATTTGAAAAATATATAAGCATTATGTGTATCTATTTTGAATATCATTTGATTCACCTGGTAAAATTAAATCTATGTATATTTACAATGCAGTAATATTGGAAACAGATGGGCAGACTGCCACATATACTGGACAAGATATTAGAAGAAGAAGAGGCTATAAGCTCTGGAGGTCTTTAGTAAATAATGTTTCTGCCTTCAAGGAATCTGTGTGTGGTAGATGAATTCTTTTTGTAATAGCACTCTCATTGATTTGGGAATTTATTTAGTGATTAAGGAAAAGTTTCAACAACTACTGTAAACACTGGGCTGAATTAATTGAAAAAGAATAAATAATAGACAAAAAAACCTCTAGAAATACGATTTATTGGAGAAATAAAATTGTGTCCACTGTTGAGTTTGGATTTGACAAATATCTTAATTCATGTTTGTTTTCATAGGCTTACTCCTTAATTGAATACTTAACCACTGAAGAGGATGTTATTAAAAAAATCTATTTGTCATATATTTTATTTAAGAAAAGGTAAGTGAAATAAAAATTGTAAAGTACCTTGTAAAGGAAATTTTTTCCTTCCCTTGTGCATGTCAGAATTCTGATCATACTAGTAAAATGCAAATTCTAAGTGTATATATATATATACACACGACATATATGGATGTATACAATAACATATGCACACATATCTAAATATTTATAAAACCCTATCAGATAAAAAAAAAAGAATCTTATCAAAGTTAATTTTTTAGTTTTTATTTTAAAGTTGCAATGTATTATTGGTAGCGGGTAATTTCAACTGTAAAGTTTGCAAACCAGGTCTCATTTTCACCTGACACCTTTGGATAAAGACATTATCAGAAATAATTGCAGTATCCAACAAGAGCACTCTAGAAATTTCATCCACCAGTCTCTAAGGACTCTGCAGAACAAAGCAAATCAGATTACACAGTTTTATGGGTTTAGAAACAACAGTATAATATAGAGGGAAATAGTTCACTCAGATTCTTTCTTGACTCCAGCAACATGCTTGTCCCACTAGATCTGAGCCTAATGTTTTGATGTGAATCTTAGAAATTCAGATAGTGACTTAGAGAAACTTATTATTTTTGCATAACAATTTAAAATTAGTTTTGAAAAACTAAATTAAAACATTTTTGCACATTTCTTTCATGTATTATTGAACCCTCCTGATATTTCTAACCTACCATTGTGTAATTTTCTCCTTTTTTTACATCAATTTCAACTATATATTTTAAATACATGAATTATGTATAAGAAATTAAACTTCATAATTTATTTTCTAGAACTGAGTTATTCCATCACGTTTGTCTTAACCATCCTTCAGAAATAAAATGTTTTGGTTTCTCAGCAATTTAAAACCAAACAGTTGTTCACTTTGATGATTAAATACAGAAAGTTAAAATTCATCATTGAAGTATTTTAAAGAGATTTTTCAAAGTCATATTTATCTTACAACTCTTGCTTTGAAGAGCAATTTTTAAGTTGCATGTGATTAATAGAGATTCTTATTGTTAGTTATCCTACTTCATGGAATAATAACTGACACAGATTTGTGTTTGCTTAAGCATATAATGGCTGTCCTTTTCCATGATGGAATTTGACCAAGGAGACATATCTTGCAATATCACATCATAACAGTAGGGAAAAAAATCTCCCTGGTTATTACCCCAAAGATAGAAACCCACTAGTTGTTTTATATATCGATTCTTTTCATACAGGAAGAAAAAGAGAGACTTTACTGTAACCCAGAATTCCAAGGTTATCCCATAAAGATCTTTTTTCCTTTTCTTTACACTGAATTTTCAGCCTAAATAATTTGTAGCAATAAGAAATAGTAATAATAAATTTTATAAAATAATTTTTAAAATAAAATTTACACATTTTTCTTGTGGTTTAATTTTACTAGCTTTTCTTTTTCCCTGACCTCAAGTCAGTGAAGATTGCCCTCCACCACATTGTCAAAATTTGACGATGAAACCTACCTCTTGATCTGTATTGCAAATACATAGAGGAAAATATATATATATAAAAAAAAATCCCATACATTTGGACTACTAGATACCACCGTTCCTCTTAGGAGATGATCTGTCGCTACCTTGGAGAAGAAAATATTGAAGTTACTCTACCTTGTTATACGCCATGTGGGTCTCTGGTAAAAGTTCTATAGCTGGAATACAAGTTCTGTTCTTCCATCACTCCTTATATCTGCCAGGTATTTAAGGGAGCGTGAGGGGTGTCCATTGTGCATGCTTTAGCAATGACGTAAATCTGTTTTTAGATTGTTTGTATTGTCATCTTTCTGAAATTTCCCCAAAGAGCAAAACGTAAATTTGTAAAACAGTTGCAGGTTGTACCTTAAGGAAAAAAGGAACAGAATTTTGTAAGCCAGTTAAAATAACGGTTGTGCAACACCATTCCCTCAGCTGAATCTCAAAGATTAATACAAGCAATTTTATTGTGCAGTTTGTTGTATATGTTCACAGAAAAGTATTTCAGTTGGAAAGGGTTAGGAAACTAAAATATAAGGGGTTTAACATACTCTTACCAACACTTTCAAAATTACTTTTCTAAACCTTTTTTCAATTATTTATATGCTATAAAAACATAGCTTCATTTGTTTTAACAGGTTATAGAATGTCTGTTATCTCGTTGCTGCACATCCTTAAATGCTTGCATAGTCAAACACTGCAGAATGTAAATTTTGAAAGTAAGTTTTATATTTTAAACTGTGTCACTGGGAATCATCATAAAAACTGACAGATGTAAACTGACTGATGTAAAATGAATGACTCTTGTTCTAACCCCAGTGGACAGCTCAGCCCCACCCACTGACTCATTCTTTGGTGGAATGGGATAGACAATTGAAAAGGTTAAACTGAGAAAACTTGAGTTGAGTCATAGTCTAGTGGTTACAGTTAGTACTGATGACTGTGGTCCTTGGAGTTGCTGAGGTCAAGGTTATCAGGTTTGTCTTTATCTATATGTCTGTCTGGCAGTTTTTCTACTTGGATGAATGTCACATGCAACTACATTCATCTTGGTTTACCCTTTTGGTGAAGACAGTGCTCACTTCTGTAAAATTGTAAAATTGTGTCTGGCTATGACAAAATGTTATAAAATTCTTATATAATACTATAAGTTATTCTAAACTACCATGCTTAGGTTTAAGGCAAATGTCCTTTGGTACTTACTCACATTTGATTTTGAGCAATAGTGAATTTCACTCCACCTTCTCGTATTTAATAATGTCCTTCAGCTGTCTTTCTTCCTATCTGAGGAGCTTTACTCTTTCTACATACAGAAGTTATTCTATATCACTCATCTTTGTTGCAGTTTTATTTTCTATTTTTATAATTCTGCTGGATCCTTTTTGAGACAGGATAACTAAAATAAACATGTTTTTAAAGAAGCAAGCACATAAGGAATTCACATAGTAGTATGATACTTTCTTCTTTCCATGGTTTTTCTTTCCTAACAATCCCTAGCATAAGATTCTTCTTTACTATACCTAGAAACAGATGGTTGAAACTTTTTAAGGATTATTCATAATTTATTCCTTATATTGTTTCTGTGCAAATTTAATATCAGTGCCTACATGATAGGAAGCCACAGTGGAGACACCAAGGATTAGCCCCAAACTGCTTATGTATTTCAGAACAACACTGGGAGCAGAAAGGCAAACTCCATCCTTAATAGTCTACTTGAACTTCCTCCATTATTTTCAGACACAAGGAATTTAAATTAATTTTTACATGGTTATAATGTTTGAGAAAATGACCTTGTTATACATACATGACAAGATCCAAAGAAGAGCACTGGGGCTGGTAAAGGGATTCGAGCATAAGTCCTAGGAGGAGAGGCTGAGGGAGCTGGGGTTGTTTATCCTGGAGAAGAGGAGGCTCAGGGGTGATCTCATCACTCTCTACAACTACCTGAAAGGAGGCTGTAGCCTGGTGGGGGTTGGTCTCTTCTCCCAGGCAATCAGCAATAGGACAAGAGGGCACAGGCTTAAGCTGTGCCGGGGAGGTTTAGGTTGGATATTAGGAAGAAGTTTTTTACAGAAAGAGTGATCAGACATTGGAATGGCCTGCCAAGGGAAGTGGTGGATTCACTGTCCCTGGAGGTTTTTAAGATGAGACTGGATGTGGCACTTAGTGCTATGGTCTAGTAACCATGACAGTGTTGGACCAAGGGTTGGCCTTGATGATCTCAGAGGTCCTTTCCAATCCAGTTTATTTTATGATTTTATGATTCTATGATTCTAAGCAGTACTTTTCAGTTTCATTAGAGTGGATTTCTTAAGCAGGAGTCAAGTAAGCTTTCTGTCAACATGTGCGCTTCCGGTTCTGTTATGCTTTGGTCCTGGGCTGGTGTTGGAATCTGTGCTGCCTATGTTTCTTGTAAGAGAGGAAAAAGGTCAAGAAAGACCACTCCAGAGTTTGGATAACTTCTGACAAAACATAAAATCAATGAAGTTATGACAAGAGGTTATAATAACTAAAATTAGGGCAAAAGGCTCTGGATTTTTTAAAGCTAAATATTGTATGTGATTGCCAACCTTTTAAATGTGTAGAAATGTATGCTATTATTAGGACTATACAGTGAAAATTACAATATAGCACATTAGATAAGTAAATCTTATATTGAGTTGAAAAGCAACAGAACGATGGAAATAAGAAATACATTATGAAACAGTTCTTCAGATCCAAAACCAGGAAAACTTTTAGTATCAGAATCTGAAAAGGCAGGGGGATAGAAGTTCATAATTTCAACTTAAAGAGAAGTTAGGGAGATCTTAATCTACCTTTAAAAATTTTAGTCCTTCTTTTAGACCTGGCGATATGCTGTCTGCAAAATAAATATAACTATTACAGGAGTTAGTAAAAGGATTTCCTTGACAGCAACTTTGAACCACCTTCAAACTGGAGTGCAGGAGATCTGGAAGAACACATAGTTGAAAAGTGAACAGTCTTATTCTCTGGACACTTCCAAAGATTAAAGAAAATACCATTTTTTGATACAATCTGTCGGTTGTAGATTACAGAAGTAATATTACCATGCTTAACTGCAGTTACTAATCTGCTAGAGACACTAATTTGAATATTGAAAAACTGGAAATGTTTGGTCAGTTGCTAAAATTGGCACACCAGTTTACCGGCAGATTTTAGACAAACATACTGTAAATAAATAGTGGCTTAAGATGAAAGTCAGAGCATGGAGTTAAGTTGAAATTTCAGATGTCGTCCATTCATTGCCAATACTAGGATGTGGAAACATTATTTATAAGAGGCATGTCGAGTATTCAAAATCTAGCTCTATGAGGGTGAATCTAGCTTAAACTGGCTTAAACAAACACAAATTAGAGTTAAGATTTTAAGACGTTATTCATCATCTATGAAAACTTACAGTCACACACAGAAACCTCATGACAGAAGGTCAAAAGGGACAGATATTGCAAAGGAACACAAGAGGAGAAATAAAGCAGTTAAAGCAAAGCTGATTGGAAGGAAGGTTAAATTTCATCCTTTTTCCCCAGATGAATGCTAGTACATCACTTTCTGTCTTTCTGATGAAAATCACTGCAGTGACAGTTTTTCTACTATTAATGTATTTGACCAAATGGTTTAGAAAAAAGTTATAGCAGATAAAATTCTGGTTTTGAGAACGTTTCTGTACACCTCCCATGGGTTAAGGCATATTCTGTTTCACTTCTTTTCTACTGAGTGTTTTAGAAAAGAAAACAGAAAATAAACACATTGGTCAAAAAATATACATGTAGGAAATAAACCAGAAACAGAAAATAATAAAGTTAGGAGTGAGAAAAAATTGGGAGCAGTTTTGTAGATATAATAAGATATTACATGTATCTATGATGAAATTGATCACTCGCATACTGTAGATCTCTGTGAGGTTCACCTGTTCTAAACAGCTTCTAAACTACTACGTTAGAATCCAAATCTAATCCAAATCTTTCTCTGGCAGTGACAAAGTTTCTGAACCATGACCTACAATAACTATTCTGCAAGCTTTACCAACACATTCCATTTGCAGAACATTGGGTATATCAGAAAAAGAAATAGCTGTAGGTTTATCTGACAGGTCTTTCCAGGTGACACAGTTCAACCTGAAAAAAAAATACAATTTTTAAAAGTAATTAAAATAATAATAATCATAAACAAAAAACAACCATCAATAAAACAAAACAAAACAAAAACAAAAACAAACAAACAAACAAAAAAACCAAACATAGGAGAACTAGTGGAATTGAAAAACAGTCAAAGAGTTTATAGGGGAAAAAAACCCCAAAATATGCATGAATTTTACTGTCATAGGAAATTTTATTTTCTGTGATACTCTACAACACATATTGTAGATATATATTTGTAGGCACTCAATTGAAAATTGCCTTCAAGGAAAACTATAATTAGATTATTTCTTTACAAAGCTGCATTCAAGTTATTTGCTCCCGTGTAGGAAAAAGAGGTTACTCTCCTAATTATTCAGCCTTTTTTCAAGCAAGTAATTATTATAAATAATCTATTTAAATAGTAAATTAATTGTAATATAAGCACAAGGTCTTGCTGAGCAATGCTACATGTAGTCTGTCATGGGTTAAACTGGTGTAAAATAAAAACACTTTATTAATTAAGGAGGCATAATTTAGAAATTGCGGGAGGTTGGCCATGATTCATGGGTAGAAATTAAGAGTATTAACTTCTAGAAAAATATTTCCAACAGGTTTGATGTCTTTAAAGTCATTCTGCATAGTGTAGTTTTATGTTTGTAATCATAATTCATGTTGCATAGCATTTCCTCACAGGATCTTTAATTCCAGCACATATTTCAAAAAAATGCCATAGCATACATACCACAGCAACAAAACAAAAACCGTGTGAAGATTTTAGAAAGGCAAATTCACTCTATTTTCCTACTTTCACACAACAATTTTCAACAGATACAAGTATTAAGACAGTATTAAACAGGCATGTTCCCTGACTATAATAAAGAACCTGTGTTTCAGCACATGGCAGCTGTAGCAGAATCTATTAGCATCTCATGCTAATCCATAGAAAAAACAAAAGTAATAGTGCATTTTTTCCCAGTTATATCAATTTGTATAATTGTACTTGATTTAGTATTCACTTATGCACAGGTGTAACATTAAAATTTTGGTCTCGTCCCAAAAGAATAGCTTTAGACAACTCACTTTCCACAGCATTCTTCATTTTCCGTTGGTCTGATAGCACACAGTCTATATTATGCATCCTTAAGAAAGCTAGCATGAAGATTTATTTTCCATTATTTTTTCTATTGACCACGGGCCATAGCTATGCTTATCACCAGTGCATTTCACGTTCACATCCCACAGGAGCTTCCCTCTCAAACGCACCAAGCCATTTATCTTCATTCTGTGGTTGAAATCTAATGTGACTCTCTTGTCTGTGTCTTTTAACACAGTTTGACCAAACTGGCTGTGAGCTAACTAGTAAAACAAATCAGGACGACTTAGCATTTGATTAAAATAGGTCTATATTGCATTTAGAAGATGTGAAAAGAAGGGCAGTGGGGAAAAAGATAAAGAGGGGAAAATAATTTTTTTAATTATGTATTGTGAGGTTTTTTAGTATTTTGAAAATTTAAATTATTATTTTCCAACTTTCAAAGAGATCTTACTGTTTCAACTGTTCAATTTTCCATGAGGTTTAAATCTGTTTAAATCTGAAGGTAAAGCTTATTGGTTTTGCAAAGTTCTCATGTCCATTTTGTCATTAGCCTATTTATATAAATTCTCCATACCACATTTTATTTCAGTGAAGGTTAGCACATTTACACCTTTGTTACTGACCACAGAATTTGTTTCCATATTTCCTTTGTATTTTTTTCTCAGTTCCTATTTATTTCAAGGAATTAGCATATTCTTCTTCTCATTATTCACACATTTGAATAATGAAAATGGAACAGGATTATTTTCTCTATTTTTTCAGTTATTTTCTTAACTGCATTTTATACTTGCAATATATTCTTGTGCTTTTAGAGAAAAATATTATTTGCTGTGTTTTCTCTGTGTTTCCTAGAAGACAAACCAGCTTATTACTCCTGTTCTGCTGTCTAAAGTTATCTGTATTCAGCTGATTTTCCTGAGCACAGTCACAAAACAGGATAGTGATGGCCCATTGTGGATCTAGACCCATGTTCACACTCAAACTGCACAATATCATATCAATTCTCAACTGATCAAAAACTCACCATATTTTGAAATGTTATTGCACAGGATTTACTGTCTAGTCAGAAATGGCATGGTGTAAATCTCAAAAATACTTTTTTTCATTATGTGGGAAATGTGTTTCTATAGACTCAAACTCTTTTTCATCATGGCTTATACCATACTTTTAAAGACCTGCAATTACTAACATACTCTCCATGGAATTCTGCAAACATTTATTACTAATTCTCAAAGTCTGAAAAAAAACCCATTCTATACTGCATTTATTTTTCAATTTCATTTTTTCTGACTTGCTGATTAATAAGCCTGTTACAGTGCTTGAAACAGTTAGGATATTTTAGGAAATATATTTATTCAGAGTAGTTGTATTCCTTCAAGCTTTAGGAACATAGTAAATTATGTACGACAGAAAGGTATTCAATATAAAATAAATGAAATATTTAACAAAACCAAACCAAAACAAACAAACGACAACAAAAAAAATACAAACCCAAACACACAGGAAAGACATATGACCAAGGTCTAAAAAATGTAGGAAATGTATAGTTTTTCATCTACTGGTAGCAAAGTATTTTTTCATAATTATTATTTAAATGAGTGAGTAATGTGCAACATTTCATTACCTTCATGCTGTGTATTAGAATATTAAGCTGCTTTCAGTGACTGGAAACCACTTAAGGCAGAAAAACCTTGCCCCAGTGCCATCCAAGTTGTGTCCCTGTCCCATTTCATCCTACTGGGAACCTGGGTACTTGCTGTAAAGGATTGCTTTCAAAAGCACTGACAGGTTAGCTGACATGGAGTGCTTAGGTTAGGCAGATAAGATTCTATTCTGGTAGACTGAGCAGCCTGCGGTGTTTGCTGGGAAGTGGTAGGCAGATGCTGACACTGTCAGGACTGAAAGTGGCATAGATACAGCAACACCAGGATCTTTTCATCCAGAGGCTTTTCCATCACCCCATCCCAACACACTAGACAGGTGCTGAAATAAATCAAATCGACTTAAGGAATTTTGAAGTGCTCAAGTCTGGAAATGTGATTCAAAGACTGCATTAAGTAGCTGCTTTTAGCTTATGTATTTCAAGTGTATTCTCCATAACCACAAGGCTATGGAGAAGCCAAAGCAGGAAGAGGAACCTCAGTAACCTGAGCTGACAAACTTAAAACAAAACACCTGCAGTTGTTAAAGGGGAAATACCAGCCCCATGCCCACCTGTAAAGCCTACCTGCAGGAGGCAGACAAATTCTCCCCAAAATCTCTTTCACGCTTCAGATTATTGCTTAACAGGGTAAAGGGCATGCAAGGGGAGGTTGGGGAAAAGTATTTTGGAACTGCGCAAAACTTCTAATGAGATGTTTGTAGGAATTTTGCAGGAATAGCATGGAATATTTCAGTGGAGAACCAAAGGCAATAAAAGGAGGGATAAGAGTAGAAAAGGTAAGGGAAAAGAGGATAAAGTGACTGTGGGGTGTGAGCAGGGGATGGTCAATCCTTGTGCCCAGCCACGTTAACACCAGCCAATGCAACCTCTCTGGTCTCTTCTAATTAAACTTCATCTTTGACGGGTTTTTTTGATGGCTTCGCCTTCCCTATGCCCGTGAGAGAGGGCTGAGCACCCATCCTTCCACAGAGCTGAGTCCACAGGCCAGGAACTGAGTGCTGACACCAGGAGTGTGTATTTTAACTTGGGTCTGTGTGTGTGTGTATGCACATATCATGCATAAACAAACTTCAAGCCAGCACAAGAGGTCTGAGTTACAGCTAAAGGGGAGACCAGAAGTCTGGAGTCAAAGGACATGGAGACAAGGATATCACAGAGACCACAGAACAGAGCTGCTACCTGAGAAACTGCAATTCTGAGTCTCAGCTTCTGTGCAGACTGTAGGTCTGGAGCAGCTCCAGGAAACAGCTGTTTCTGTTTGTATATATGACAAGAACAGCTGGAGTGGAGCTGCAGTCTCAGGGGTTCACATGTTCCTGATGCCACCAGCTGGGCAGATGGGGATCTAGTGGTAGCTGTCAGGGGAGACCAGGTGTCTGAAGCTGAAGAATCCACATTATGTATAAATACGAGCATGTTCTAGTACAGGACTTCAATCCTGATCATCTGAAAAGAAAGGAACCAGATCAGGCTGTCCGTGCAATTCAGCTTTGTGTGAAGGCACTGACATCCATCTGTGCCAATCTATGTGGCTACATGCACATGTGTAGGTTTGCACACCTGTGTGCATGCATGTGTGTGAACATATTTACTGGAAACACTATTCCCAATATATACATTATTTACTGGAAACTCATGCTGGTTGGACCTGAGGATTTAGAACTTGGCTCTGAAGAATGAATTCCAAAATTTTAGAGAAGTAATTTAACATGTGGTAACTCAGAAATTCTTTGCTGTATATTCATAATGGAGTTATTCAATGTACATAATGAGTTAATGCAAAATAAGTTGGAATATTTCTCTATACTAAGAAAGAAATGTCTTTTGGCAATTTTTTAGACTTCTTATATTCTTTTATAAAATTTCAATTTAAAAGACAGTTTCCTGTCAGAAATGTGTTGTCAGGGTCTCTAGACAGGAAATAGAGAATCCATTCCCCATGCACAGCACCATAGCAACTTTATCAATACTTATGTTTTTACATAGTAAGCATATAACTACTGGTATACACAAATAACATCTCAAGTGACTGACTGAATTTCAAAGTGTTGTGGTTTAGCCCCAGCCAAGCTCCGGGCAACAGCTTGCTCACTGCCCCACCAACAGCATCAGGGACAAAATCAGAAGGGTAAAAGCTGGAAAACTTGTGGGTTGGGATAAAGACAGTTTAATAGGGAAAGCAAAAACCACTCACACAAGCAAAGCAAAACAAGGGATTAAGTCACATGGGCATGCAGGTGTTCAGCCATCTCCAGAAGAGTAGGCAGACCCCACAGGGCTCCATCAAATGTAACAGTTACTTGGGAATACAAACACCTTCACTCCTCTTTCTCCTTCTTCGCCCCACTTTATATCCTGAGCATGATGTCATATGGTTTGGAATATCCCTTTGGCCAGTTTGGGTCACCTGTCCTGACTATGTCTCCTCCCAATCTCCCATGCACCCCCAACATCCTTGCCAGTGTGGCAGTATGAGAAGCAGAAAAGGCCTTGGCTCTGTGTAAGCCCTGCTCAGGAATAACAAAAATATGTCTATTCTCATCATTGTGTCCAGCACAAATATAAAACATAGCCCCATAACAGCCACTGGGAAAAAAATTAAGCCTATTCCAAGCCAAAACCAACACACAGAGTTAATGAAAACATTGTCATTCTGTAGCTCAATTATGCACCATTGGAGTTATTTTTCCTTTCTAATTATCTCTTTGGACCTGTGTGTCTTATAAATCTGATCTGATATGATACAGTTTGCAAAATATAAATACTTATCATCTTCATGTCCAAATTAAATTAAAGAGATACTCTGCAAGAAAGAAATTAGGAATGAAGAAAAAACAGAATATGAAACTTAACTACGTTTCAACTTTCTGGCTACTATGATAAACTACTTTTTAATTCCAACAAGTACAAACCAATAAACAAATCTTCAGAAGACATTACTGAACAAAATCATGAAATCTTTTTTCTTTCTGCAAGTTAGTCTAACCTTTAAATATAAATCACAACCAGTGATTACACCATGTAAATTACTTCAAGAGCAGAGCATACAATCTTCTTTTTTAATGCTATCAAAACTTTCCCAAAGTCATATCAGGTACTAAACTCACAGAGCAGGGTTCAATGTTGTTTCTGCTAGATAAAAAAAAAAAAAAATGCAAATATCAGGACTAAGTCCTTAATCCTGCAAAATGGTGACTGTTTTAGTGGAACTTCTGTCAGCTTGAAGGTGTTTAAAAAGTCCAAGAATGCCACAGTAGTTTTCCTACTGTCTATCACAATGGTTTCTAGTATCTCTATTTAATTTTCCTGAAACAGAGCAGGGATTAATCTTGTATGATCTATTGTTTCAGTCTATTCTCTAAAGTTAGGTGCTGTGAAACTACTCTCCCATAAAAATAAAGTCTAACAAGCTATTCCTGTTTGTGATGTTCACTGTTGTAAAGCAAAATAGAAAATTTGTGTTTAATTTTACTTAGAACAAGCAATACACATTGATAAACAAGAGAATACTTTAAATCAATTAAATAATTGTAATTTTAACCCCACATTTTTATTCTTGGAATTTAGGTGGATTTTGAATCTAATTCATCTAGACTGATTATATATTTTTTTCATATAGATGCATATATATCTTTTGTACACTATGTTTGTCTAAACAGTATCTCTGAAATAAATATTTCTAAATTTAATTTTGAATTGCTTTATGAGATCATCAAACAAAATACTTTAGACTTTTATATTTAGATTTAATCTAATCTTCTAGAAAGATATTTTTAGGGGATACTTGAAAAATGTATCTGTTCCAAAACCAGTGAACAGCTGTAAAAAGTTATTCATTTTTTCCAATGTCTCTCATAAAAATCAATACAATTTATAAACATAAATTTTAAAATTATAAAGACTTTTTGAAAGAACAATAGCTTAATCATTTAAATGTGAGACTGAATCAGATTTAATCGCATTTATTTAATTTCTTAATCAAATGCACAAAGATTTTCAAAATTATGGAGTAAAATGAAAAACCTTTAAGGATTAAATTAAAAAATGCAATTTGCCAGTTCATGCAACACAATAACTAAGTGTGATACTGTCATAATAAAGCTGATAATATGGTAGCATTGTTCTTCCTTTTTTTTTCATTAATAATTAATGTCTGTCAAAAACATCATAAATAATTCTCTTTGTAACTGTGTTGACAAACAGCTGAAAAATAAGAAATTTTCTTAAGCTGAAAAATCACCCATACTGATACAGGATATTGTCCTTAACTTAATATCCCAAATGATGGCATGATAACACTACTTTTCACATGCGTTAAGTCTGAGTACACATGTGAGAGAAGCTAATCATTTAAGAGTCATATGAATCAAATAAATATTACAGACAGAGATTGCTCAATATAAATGTGACATACAAATGTTCCACTCATGCACATTATTAAGCAGAGCAAAACACCAGATCTTCCCTTTTTGGTTGTGTGGGGTTTTTTGGTTCTTTTAATAATTTCAGGAATTCTGGTTTAACATACCAGACTAGATTACTTGGACAATTTAAAAGAATGTGGTAAATACAAATGAAAACTTAACCCAAAATAAATTCTATTATATGTGAGTTATAGGAATTATAGGTAGGTTAGCACTTCGAAAATTATGTTCAATTAAATTCTAATCCAAACTCTTCCTCAGTACTTTAATGAATAATGCCGCTCTCCACTTTCATATATTGTATGAGTTTAAAGGAATATGATATAATATCATAGAATATGATATAATATCATACATTATATTACTTAAATTGCTAATATATCAATATAACAATTTAATTGCAAGTACTCCACTTGGAAACATCAGAACCATGCTTGATACTGCGATCAGTGGACGCCCTGAGCATCGCTTTACTCTAACTGCCCATGAACTGTCACGACTCAACATCAACATCGCTGCTCTCAGTGAAGTTCGTCTTCATGAGGAAGGCAGCCTTAGAGAACATGGTGCCGGTTATACACTCTACTGGTCAGGTAAACCCAGATCTGAAAGGCATCTCTCAGGAGCTGGCTTCATGATTAAAAACTCTATTGCCTCTAAACTTGAAAATCTGCTGACTGGTCATTCTGATCGTATTATCTCTCTACGCCTCCCATTACACAACAAGCAACATGCTGTTCTCTTTAGTATTTATACCCCAACTCTCCAAGCTGACCCTACTGAAAAAGATAAATTCTACAATGACCTACGCTGCCTTATCCAGAAGGTTCCTGCAGATGATAAGATCATTATCCTTGGTGGTTTCAACGCCAGAGTAGGAAAGAACTCTGTAGCCTGGAAAGGAGTACTGGGCAAGCATGGTGTTGGGAATTGCAATGATAATGGTCGCTTTCTGCTAGAGTTTTGTGCTGAGCAGCAGCTTACCATCACCAATACTATCTTTCAGCAGAAAGATAGTCTGAAGACAACCTGGATGCATCCTAGGTCCAAGCACTGGTACTTTACTGATTATATCTTGGTCAGACAGAGAGATATCCACAATGTTCGTCACACCCGCATGATGCCTAGTGCAGAATGCCAAACAGATCATCGCCTTGTGGGCTGTAAACTTAACCTCCACCTTCAGTTCAAACTTAAAAAGGGCGGCATTCCTAGAAGGAGACTTCAAGTTAACAGTCTTCAAACAGTTACAGTAAGGGACAGTTTCCAGGCAAATCTTCAATCCGGGCTTGAAATTCATTCCACAGATCCCTCTCCTGAAGCGCTTTGGCAACTTATTAAAAATAGCATTCTGCAGTCCTCTGAAGAAACCTTAGGGTTCTCCTTCAAGAAAAACAAGGACTGGTTTGATGAAAACAATCATGAGATCCAGGAATTGTTGAGTAAGAAGAGAACTGCTCACCAAGCCCACCTTGCTCAGCCATCTTGTCATATAAGAAAAGCAGCCTTTCGACTTGCATGCAGCAAGCTACAACAGACACTTCGTGACATACAGAACAAGTGGTGGACCAATCTTGCACAAAAAATCCAATTATGCGCAGATACAGGTGATTACAGGGGATTCTATGAGGCTCTGAAAACAGCCTACGGTCCTACACACCAGGTTCAAAGCCTTCTACTCAGTGCAGATAGTCAAACGCTTCTCACAGATAAAGTTTCCATTTTGAGTCAATGGTCTGAACACTTCCAGACTTTCTTCAGTACTAGCCATGTAGTTCAGGACTCAGCAATGCAGTACATTTCACAACAACCAGTGAAAACTGAACTGGATACTGCCCCTACCATGGGAGAAACTCTTAAAGCAATACAGCAGGTGAAAATTGGCAAGGCAGCTGGGGTTGATGGAATCCCACCTGAAATCTGGAAGCACGGTGGCCAAGCACTCCATGTTAAGTTTCACGAATTTGTGGTGCGCTGCTGGGAACGAGGTGTACTGCCTCCAGACCTTTGTGATGCTGTCATCGTCATCTTGTACAAGAGGAAAGGAGATAAATCAGACTGCTCAAATACTGAGGTATCACTCTGCTCTCCATTGCTGGTAAAATCCTTGCAAGAATTCTTTTGAACAGATTAATACCCACTATAGCTGAAGATCTTCTACCCAAGAGCCAGTGTGGTTTCCAAGCCAACAGAGGTACCACAGACATGGTATTTGTTCTCAGACAACTGGAAGAGAAGTGTCAGGAACAGAACAAAAGACTCTATGTTACCTTTGTTGATCTCACCAAGGCTTTTGATACTGTGAGCAGAAATGGTCTGTGGCAGATTTTGGAACGTTTAGGATGTCCTCCCAAGTTCCTCAAAATGATCATCTCGCTTCATGAGGACCAGCATGGCCAAGTCAGGTATGGGGACACACTTTCTGAACCGTTTCCAATAGCCAGTGGTGTGAAGCAAGGCTACATTCTTGCACCAACCTTATTCACGATCTTCTTCAGCATGATGCTCCAAAGGGCCATGGCAGACCTTGATGATGAAAACGGTGTCTACATTTGATATTTTACCGATGGGAGCCTTTTCAACCTAAGGCGGCTGAAGGCTCACACTAAGACCTTAAAGCATCTTGTCCATGAACTGCTTTATGCTGATGATGCCGCCCTCGTCGCCCACACAGAAGTAGCTCTGCAGCGTTTAACATCCTGCTTTGCAGAGGCTGCTGAGCTTTTTGGTCTGGAAGTCAACTTGAAGAAGACAGAAGTTTTATATCAGCCTGCACCTCAGGAAGTCTCCCATCATCCCCATATCACCATTGGGGAAACAGAGCTCAAATCAGTCCAACAGTTTAATTATCTGGGAAGCATCATCTCCTCAGATGGTAAGACTGATGCAGAAATAGACAACAGGATAGCTAAGGCATACAGTGCTTTTGGTAAACTCCATAAAAGAGTGTGGCAAAACAAACACCTGAAGAAAAGTACTAAGATCAATGTTTACAGAGACATTGTACTGTCTACTCTTTTACATGGATCTGAATCATGGGTCCTTTACCGGCACCACTTGCGTCTCTTAGAACATTTCCATCAGCGCTGCCTCCGTACAATCCTAAACATCCACTGGACTGACTATGTGACCAACATATCTTTCCTTGAACAGGCAGCAGTCATGAGCATTGAGGTCATGCTGCTGAGAACTCAGCTGCGTTGGGCAGGGCACGTCTCCAGGATGCAGGACCATCGCCTCCCTAAGATCATGCTCTATGGGGAACTTGCCACTGGCTGCTGCAAGAGAGGAGCCCTGAAGAGGAGATCCAAGGACTGCCTGAAACAATCCCTCAGCTTTGGCCATATTGATCACCACCATTGGTCTACTCTGGCCTCCAATCGGGAGGCCTGGAGACACACCATCTATAACGCTGCTGCTGCTTTTGAGAACACATGCAGGATCACTCTCTAGGAGAAAAGACAACGCAGAAAGAATCGCGTCTCGTCTATATCACTTGGGGAGTCTTTCTGCTGTACGTTCTGCAACCGGACTTGTCTATCTCGCATTGGCCTTTTTAGCCATCAGCGTGCTTGTAGCAAGTGTGGGTAGAGCCTTTCCCAAATCTTCGCTCACGAAGCCCAGCCATGATGACTCCACTTGGAAAATATAAGTATGATATTTTGTTATTTTAATGCTTATGAATTGATAATTCATCAGGCATTAAACGAACTGATAAATGCTGTGCGTAATGTTTTTGGTTTTCTACACACTAATTAAGAATAAGAAATCCTCCCCTAAAATATGGCTTTCAAAAGGCTTGAAAGGTGTAATTTTAGAAGTGATGTATAATTTTTTGACTTGACAGACCTGAATGGCTGTTTTTACAAATGCTTTTTCATGATTAGACAGTGAAATCTACACTGTGATTCAGCTGTAAGAATCTAAGCAATCTTTGTAAATATTTCAATCGTACAGCAATCGGTTATTTCAACCAGAGTTTTTCATAAGGTTGATTGTCCTCTGACAACAACAATCAGTAATATTCAGCATTATCTTTTGAATTAATAAATGGTTATGTTTCTCTTGGTTTTATAACGGGCCATATAAGCCTTGCTTTCACATGATTCTAAACAAATGTTGGCTGAATAATTTTCAATTCAATCAGTGATACTTCAAGCTAATAATATAAAACATTAGGAAAACCAGTCACTATGCTTCTAGTTAAGGTGATATTGTATCCTAACAGATTTTTGTTAATAATAAAAAAAATCATAAAAGTAAAATTTATTTTGCTTAGCTATTAAACTTTGTTATCTTATGGTTTTTAGAGGCCAGATTTCTGATATGAGGACATAAATTTTACACCACTTAATTTTTGCAAAACCATATGACTCCTGTTGAGAAAATCTTATGGTGAATGGGAAACAGTTTTCTGCATGTAGATTTTGATTCTGGTAAAAATGCCTTTGAAAAGACTGATGGGCAAAACAATATTAGGAAGACTAAAAATTAAACTTCCTGAAACACAAAAATGCCATTTGAAAGTGGACATTGAATTTCTCTTGGTAGAGACATGACATTGATTACCAGTGACTGGCTTGGATGGAAAGCTTTCCTCTTGTGATCTTATAGCCTGAAGGACTGCACTGGATGCAGCTGTGTTTGGATGTTAACTAGTAAATGGTTCACTCTTTTCAGTGTACCTAGATGTAATGAAAACTCTAGTTATAATAGGAGGACAGGAACAGAAAAGACAAATTACCAGAGTATATTTTGTATGGACTACGGTGTCAAGTTCCAGATTCATCAACATGAGAGAGAGGTAGACATATAGGAGAGAGTTCAGCAAAGGGCCACAAAGATGCTGAAGGGACTGGAACTCTTCTATGGGGAAAACCTGAGAAGGCAGCACTGTTTTGTCTGGATAAGCTAGGTAGAATGTAAAGCTGAATGCTGTGCAGACCTTCAGAAGCATCTGGACAAGTCTGAAGATGGGCAGAGAAGAACCATCTGAAACTTAACAGAGGCAAAGGCAGGGTCCTGCACCTGGAGAAGAATAAACCCATGTACCACTATAGACTGGGGGCTAACCTATGGAACAGCAGCTCTGTGGAGAGGGACCTGAGGGTCCTGGTGGACAACAAGCTGTCCATGACCCTGCAGTGTGCCCTCCTTGTGGTCAAGAAGGCCAATGGTATCTTGCGGTGGAGAGAGAGAGTTCTCTCTCTGGCAAGAGAACTGCCAGAAGGTTGAGGGAGGTGATTCTGCCCCTCTACTCAGCCCTGTTGAGGTCATATCTGGAGTGCTGTGCCCAGTTCTGGGCTCTTCAGTACAAGAGAGATGTGAAGCCCTTGGAATGAGTCCAGCAGAAGGCAACAAAAATTTGGAGACAGAAGTACTCTCTTACAAGGAAAGGCTGAGGGATTTGTACCTGTTCAGCCTTGAGAAGAGACAACTGAGAAGAGACTTCATCAATGTCTATAAGTATCTGAAGGGAGGTCATCAAGAGTATGGAGCCAGACTCTTCTGAGTGGTGCCAAGAAATAGGACAGGAGACAATGGACAGAAAATGATGCACAGGAAATTCCATCTGAATATAAGGATGAACTTCTTTACTGTATCTGTGACCTCACACTAGAACAGGTTTCCCAGAGAGGTTGTAGAGTCTCCCTCACTGATCTGGATGCAATTCCATGCCACGTTCTCCAGGATGACCCTGGCTGAGCAGGGAGATTGCACCAGATGACCCACTGTGATCCCTTCTAACCTTACACATTATGTGATTCCTTGATTCTGTAAAGAATGCAGGCTTTGAAGGGAGGGTGTCAAGAAGATGGAGCACCTCTTTTCAGTGGTGCTCATTGAGGGGACAGGAGGCAATGAGCACAACCTTAAACACAGGGAATTCCATCTGGTTTTCCAGTAGAACAGAGAGGATATTTGCGGGCCAGAACAAACAATGTACCAAGTTGTTTTTGTGCTACTTCAGCTCAATACAACTATGATTGACAAACACCCCTAAACTTTGAGGATCAGATTGCATTTGTACATTGGGTTTGCATGGCCACGTTTTGACAGCAAGGGTGTGGCTTCTTTGAGAACTTGCCAGAAGCTTCCCCCATGTCCAGTACAGCCAATGCCAGCCAACTCCAGGAGGAACCCACTGCTGGCCAAGGCCGAGCAAATCAGAAATGACATAATACCTCTATGATAAGATATTTAAGGGAAGGCAAAAAAAAAAAAAAAATTAGAGGTTGGACAGATGAAAATTGCAGCCAGAGGAAAGCAGAGTGGGAACATGTCAACAACTCTGTGGACACCAAGGTCAGTGCAGAAGGAGGGGAGGAGGTGCTCCAGGTACCACAACTGAGGTTCCCCTGCAGGCCGTGGTGCAGCCCATGGTGAGGCAGCTGTGCCCCTGTAGCCCATGGAGGATGCAGAGATCCACCTGCAGCCCATAAAGGAGCCCACACTGGAGTTGGTGGATACCCAAAGCAGGTTGTGATCCTGTGGGAGGCCCAACCTGGAGCAGGATCTTGGTAGGGACCTGTTGACCCATGGAGACAGGAGACCATGCTGGAGCAGGTTTTCCTGGTAGGACTTTTGTCCCTCTGGGAGACCCATGCTGGAGCAGCTTGTGCCCGAAGAACTGTATCCTGTGGAAAACTGACCCATATTACAGCAGTTTGTGAAGAACTTGCCCATGGGATGGACTCACACTGGAGAATTTTTGAAGGACTGTCTCCTGTGGGAAGGAAGCCACAGGGAGCAGGGGAAGTACTCTTCTTTCCGAGTAGCAGCAGGAACAACCCCCATTACCCATGTCCCTGCACCACTTTTGGGAGGAGATAGAACATGAGAAGGAAGGAGGGTGGGGGAAGGTGTTTTTAAGATTTATATTGCTTCTCCTGCTCTGATCCTGTTAGTAATAAATTTAATTATTGCCACTTAGAGTCTGTTTTGCTTGTGATGGTAATCAGTATGTGATCTCTCCTGGTGTTATCTCAATTCATTTTATTTTCTGTCCTCTGTCCAGTTGCAGAGGGGAGTGGTAGAACAGCTTTAATGAGTACCTGGCATCCAGCCAGGGTCAACTCACTACTCTTTGTCACTTCTGTACTTGTCCAGGCGCTCTATGCAGACAGTCCAAACTAAAGATTAACATATATATTAAGCACATTTCATAAACTGCTTTCTACAGTTTATAGAAGAAAATTTGAGTGGAAGGCCATTAGAAAAATGGTATTATTTATCTTTTATTCACATTTTTCCCCTTAAGCAACCTCTGAAGAAAGCCCTCTTATAAAATTAGGCAGAACACAGAAGTGCAGCTCTTTTTTTTTTTTCTGTCAAATGCAAAGAAAAAAACAAAACAAAAAACCCTAACTAAACAAACAAAAAACCCCCAAGTAATCTGGATTTTGATTTCCATAGGAAGTAAAAAAATGAATGTAGTGGACCAGATATAAGATTAATCCAGCCCAATAATGTAATTCCAACAACATTGTCCAGTATTTAAGGCCTAAGAAGGAATATAGGGGGGAGGAAAGCAGAAACAGAATACTTTTTTATCATGATATTAACAAGTCCACAGCAAGGTCCTGCTCTGGAACCTCTAGAGCCAACAGTATTTGCACTGATACTTCCATGCATTGTCCCTGGGTGAACTGATATTCTATATTGTGCAGTTAAGAGCTTTTTCAACACCAAGACAATTCATTCCAGAACTCTGTGATGACTTCATCACGTTACTCACAGTTAAACTCTGCATTTTGTGAAAGGCTTCCTCTTTTGAATCTACAACCTGCAAATGTCTTTGAGAAATTTTTTGTTTCCATATTTGGGAAGAATGTAATTGATCTCAAGTGCTCAATTTCTTCATGACACACGTGATCCTATGGTTATCATATCTTCTCTCAATCTGAATGCTGGAGAATGCTTTTCAGCTAGTTTCTACACAGTTTTTTTCATTCATTTCTTCCCCCTAGATCTTTTATTGAACATTATATTGTATGTGTTCATAGAATACTCTGATAACTTCAGGATATCATTCATGAATAGTAACTGCCTGATTAAAAACATTATCAGATGCATAAAATTTAGACAATTATATCTTCTGTACACTATTTTTACTTTCTGTTTTTTATCTGCATTTTATTGCCTAGCTCTTCCACAACTGCAATGTCTACTTGGATCCATACTTATGATATTTTCATCAAGCAGTGTCTGTAGATAAAATTATGAATAACTATTTAACAACACCTTGAACAACTATTTATCATATAGATAAGAAAAAAACCCCTGTGTATTTTCTGCATGAGACTCTTCATCAGAATAAAAACTGAAAAATTATTGGAGCACAAAATTTCAGATTATGGGAATATTCTTTTGCTGAGCTTTGTTCACTGAATCTAGTCCCTAAGACTGTAGTTTGAAGTTTAAAATCAGATTTAAGCATTTTCTGGAATTTTGTTAATAATTTAATTTTCTTAATGGTTCCTTTTTTTTTTTTTTTTTTTTTTTTTTTTTTTTTTTTTTTTTTTTTTTTTTTTTTTTTTTTTTTTTTACTTCAAACATTTACATGAAGTACACCTTTTAATTTTGTGCATTTTTCTTATATTTTATAAAAAATAATAAGAGACAGTAAAATAATCCCATACAATGTTAGATTACTTAAGAGCCTGAAGGATTAAAATTCTTCTCTAATGTTTTGAGTTCAGGATAGAATTCTGTCACTCAATTTTTATTCAAAATAAAATACTCCAGTATGAACTTTTTCACTGAGACATTATTAAAACAAGTGCTTGTTATACCTTGCTTTGCAAGCTGCCTGCTTGTATGTGTTTACAAGTGCAGAACAGCTAATTCTTATGGGAAAGTCATCCCTTACTTGCACAGGCTAGGTTATGAAGCCAAATAAATCTCAAAGGAAAATTCTGATGATACTCACTGAACAACATTCAAAACAATTTTTACATAAGTCAAATCATGGAAAACATATCCCCATTTCCTCCTTCTCCTCTCAGAAAATATATAACTGACATAGAGGAGGCACTCTCCAGAAAGGTAACCTATGTGCCTGCAAAGTTGTACAACAAGCTTGTCTTTTCAGGGACATCTCTGGTAAATGTATTCCAACATTGCTGATGAATACAAACTGTGTGAATTAATATTAAAATATGAATTACTCCTGCACTGAATATGAATCAGTATATTTACTGAATTTGCTAAAAGAAGATTTGCTTGGATGAAGGTATCTGCTGAACTGAAAATGAATCTTTTTCATTATAGCCCAGTGCATTGCAACTGGCTTATGCATCCCTGCTGAAATTCAGTTTGTATTTCCCTATGTCATTGTGGAATGGAAAAAAAAATCTTTTCCAAACTGTCATTTTATTAAAAGAATTATGATTGAGATTCTCTAAGAAAAATACAGCAACAATCTGCACTTTCTGTTCTCTGAAGTATTCCTGAGTCTTTGTCAAGGGAGCTAGCTTTCTCATTCACATGCTGTTGCAGCTTGTTTTCTGTTTATTTGAAATCTTGTAGTGTCTTGAGCATCACCTGGGAAATCAAGGTCCGTGTCAGATGTGTTGAAGCCCTGATGATAAAAGCTGATGATTGGATGTGACTGAGCTTGAGCATAGTCAAGCATATTTCAAGATAAACATCTGATGCTAAAGGACTTGGAAGATGAAACTGGTGCTCTTCTTACTCAAATTTTGGGAAAGATACAGAACAGAATATATTGGAAAAAAAAAAAAAAAAAAAAAAAAAAAAAAAAAAAAAAAAAAAAAAAAAAAAAAAAAAAAAAAAAAAAAAAAAAAAGAGTCATCTCTCAAAATCTCCATTGCAGGGATGCAAAAGTACCAGAAGAAATATCTGTGTTTCTCAGGAAGACATGCATTAATATTCATTGCACAATCTTAGGCATGTCAAAAGATGTTAGACTTTGTATAACAAAGAATTATTCTTAAGCACCTTCAGCAAAAGAAATATAGCTAAATGGGAAAAAAAGATAAAGGAATAAAAATATATTCAACTATAAATTTATGCTGATTAAGGTTTCTTTTAAAAAAGAAAATGAAAGAAAAATGTGGTTTGCATTTTTTTTTGTTCTCAGTGATCTACCTTGTATCAGTGAAAAAAGTAGAAGTTTCAATACAAGAAATCATTTGAAAGTTGTCAATAATTTGTAAAAGAGTCATCAGGGACACACTACAACCTTTCCTTTTAATTGCTTGAGATCTTATCAGTTACTTCCACTGTGTTTGTATCTTGCTGATTTTGACAAAGTCCGTGTAAATCAAGCTGGAGAGTTTGTCCCAGTGTGCTTGACTGTCTTTGCAAGTTATAAAGAGCTTCATCATTGGCTTTCTCACACACCTTCAGCATCTGACCTTACTCTAGAGATTTTTTGGTGGTTTTTTGTTTGTTTGGTTTGTTTTGTTTGTTTGGTTTTTTGGTGATAATAACTTCTTTTCAAAACTCAGATAACTTTAAAGGCTATTTGACATCCAGAATATTACAGTACAAAAATTAAACCCTGGCTGTTATTGTTGTTGGGCTGTTGGGATTTCATTAGTGGTGTTCAGATATGTTAATCTTTTTTCTATAATTACCAGTTGAAAGTTTAGGTAGGCTTTAAAATACAATGAGTTTCTCTTTTTGTGACAGAAACGTATTTTCTGCCTTGCCATTTTCCTCCTAGTCTCTTTTAATCTACCATGCAAAGACATAGCGTAGAACTAAGTTCAAGTAATATGAAGTCACCTGGTAAAACACAGGATAAAGACTGTGAGTTTTATGTAAAAAAAACAGATAGTCTTTTTTTCCAAGTATGTATTTTGAACTAAAAGCTGTATTTTTTAGCTTATTATGTTCCTCAAATCAAAACAGTAGAAAAGGAAACCAACTCCCTTCATCAGCACTGAGTGAAAAAGAAACCCATTTAAGCATTCAAAGTTCAGCCTAGGAGTCTGACTTGAAAAGAGTAGGATCCTTTACTGAACTGCTGATATGTTTTCAAGCAAGAAATTTTCCTTTCTACTTAGAAACTATTATTTTTTTGTTAGGAAACTATTATGGCCTCAGGCTAAGCAGTTCCCCAAGCATTTGGAAAATGCGTTATCAGATTAGCAAGGTGAATATTACTTATTCTTTATTCATTTTTGTCCCAAAAATATGTTACACCTCCACTTCATTAGGGACAAATAGTAGTAACATTTCAACAACACTATGTTTTATTTCTAAGAATATAAACTGTATTATACTCTATTTAACCTAGTGGACAGTAGCAAAAGTTTGATTACTAATTTGTCTGCATAGTTCCCTCTGTTTTCCCTCTGCTACCCAGTCCTGATACACTAAATAACTTACAGTTAAAATAGTTAATATAGTGTAGCACTTTATGAAATATCTAGCATTTTTTCCTTCTTCAGGAAAATCCTCCACAGAAGATTCCTTTTGCTATGTGTTTGTCTTTTCATTCACCGATTTTTGCTGATGTAGAGAATAGTATATTATTCAACTGAGCATTTTTGAGATGGCTGCCTAAACTAAAGAATTAAATGAAAACTAGAGTTATGAAGAAGTTTGGGGAAATGTTAGAATTCAGTTTCCACATCTGAAGGACCACAGATCTACGAAATTTTAGATTAATTAGTATTTTGTTTGAAAGATTAAATAGGGATGTATTGAATTGCATTTTATTCACACTAAGAATATTTCAAAAATACACCCAATTCTGGCAAAAAAAAAATCAAATTTTGACAGAAGGGAAAAATTTCTTTATCACATCCTCATATATATATATATATACACCTGAAAAACAGTACAACTTTGGATGAAAATTGTGTTATATAATGACTTCTACTGTTTTAGTTCCAAATATAATTCTTCATTAACATTTAATCATATAAGCCTTCATATACTCTGAAATATGATAAAAGAAAAATTAGTAACTCTTATTATGACCTTGAGCTGATAAAACCTCTGTTTCTGTGATAAATGCAAGTTTGCATTTATAGCGCAGCTGTACTTTCAGCTGACAGTAAAATAGTTTTATGAAAGTTGAAATGGAAAAAAAAAAGTAACATCTTGAAGACTTGCCTAATATTTCATTTATAGTAGGTAGAAGATACATAGCTGGCACAGTTTTATATGTAAGTCATATATCACCCTCACAAAAGTGCTGTTGGCTATTCATGTAACTATCAACATGAGAGGATATATCCAAGGTGAATTGGAAAATCACTGTAGTCATGCCAGTTTACACACCGTAGATGCTTCTTTCAGGAACTGACAGGCCTAGCAAAGAGTTTGGCATTTAAGTTTATTCATAATTTCATTTTCCAAGGTTTTCAAGGACATGGCATTGAGCTAGAAAAGTGCAAATTCCATGAAGTTTCCTATATGAAAGTATGTGTTATTTTTGCTGAACATTTAATATATATTTTATTTTGGGGAGGAAGGGAAAGAAAAGTTGTTTTTTTTTTAAATATCAGGATTTGCTAAGGTGTGATATCACTTCTCATTACAACCTTAATAGCACCTTAAGTGGAATACAAAGTTATTTAATACTGCTTTTAAGGATAGATAGGCTTACAGAAAACTTTATAATTTGTCCCTGTAGCTCTGCAGTAAAACACAAAACTTGAAGAAAAAAATAAGCTATTAACTCACCTTCTGAATTGCTTGGGAGATAATTCTGTTGAATGCTCATACACTGAGTGGGTAACTAAAAAGCATGTGGCTTCAATAACAAAGGAATATTACTTCTCTGCAGATAGAGATTCACCATCTTGTCACCATTTAAAAAAAAAAAGAAGTGTTCTGAAACGTCTTCTTTTGAGGATTGTGAAAGAAGGAAACTTGCTACTTTATTGTGTGGCTTCAATTTTCTCTAACGGGTCTACGGTGGGAAATAGCAGTCTCCCATGCTGCTGTGTTCAGTATCTTAAGCCCTAGAAGAGACTTTGTGTACAGATGAAAGAAAAGGAGCCTACTGGGTTTGCATTATCTGGCCATCAATTCCCAATAGAAACTAGGGAATGACAAGGGAAGTATACCTTCCTTTTGCAGGAACAGTCTGGGGAAAACAAACAAGCAAACAAACACCCAAAACAACAGCAACAAAAAATAAAAACCCCCCCCGAAACAAAACCAAGTAAAAAACCAACAAAACACATACACTCCACACACACACTAAACAGAAAATACCCAAACCAAAACAAGAGGTTTAACTAGAATTGAAACTGTGATTCTGCTCATTTCATTGCATTTGAAAGCACCCATCCTAGTGAAATGAACTACAGGCTATTCCTTTTGAATAGGTATAAATGTGTTTGTCAGGATTGAAAAGAAAGTAAATTCCAGATATTAGGTAGTCTGTAAGTTTATTTGACACCCTGTTTGGAAAATGCTGCAAGAAATTACTTTTCATAATGTCATCTGTAACCCCAGGTGGCAACTAAGTGCTACCCAGCCGCTCATTCCCACTCCAACCCCCTGGTGTTCTCTGGAGCTCAAAGCTTAATCTTTGAATCGAGTACCTATTAATATTGAACATCTCAACCAAGGTATCTAAAAGTCAAATTGAATCGCTACAAACAGATGCAAATACAGGGCCTAGTTATTTATTTATGTTTTTGTGACTGAAATAGATGGGTCTTTCTTTATCAGGAATACTGAGAAGCATTTTACTGCACAGGAATCCTAATTGTGTCTTTCAGCACAAACAAAGACAGCAGAACTGGATTTAGAAGCTCTAAATCTGAAGGCTACCCTGCAGAGAACTATTTTTAATTTACAGAAATCCTTGGACCCAGTTAGCTTAAAAATAAACACCTGAAAGAGAATTTACCAGGAAAGTAACTAAATAGAATCCCTTCCTCCTAGCATAATGAGTTCCGTATCAAGTTAACCTAGTTTTGTATGACAGTGTAAAATATTAATTGCTTCATTGTTTATTTACTCTTTCAAGATGTAGGGAAGAAAAAAAAAAAAATTCCTTACCTTGCAATCTCTTACCTTGCGGACACTTCTTCGTAAAATTAATGTACTGAATGAATAATTTGGTTGCTTTCAAAAGAAATCCACTCTTTGTGGAAAACTCTATTCTTCATCTGTAAAAACCCTTAGTTTAATTTCTTATACATTTACTATATCTGCTTCGCTTGCAGCAAACATCCAGAAGACAATGATGCCTTATTTGCATGAATGCAGAGAAGCAATTGAAATGAAACTGGTCAATAAAAATTGATTTATAAACAAAACAAAATTAACTGAAAAGGATTTCTTTAAATGCAAGTGGATTTTATATAAATTCAGAGAAGGAAAAGTACTGTAAGAAACACATGGTCCCAGCAAAATGTGCTAAACCCAACACAGGGACTAGAAGAATCATAAAGCATACAAGAGGTATAAAACACTGGATTTGTGTTATTTAATCAATGGGAACTTGTAAAACTTTTATTTTTTGTCATTTAATGTTTTCTTATGAATGTAATAGGCACAAGCACACTTACTTACTATATTAATAGTATAATGAATGCATAGATAATCCTGAGTTTGAAGGGACCACAAGAATTACCAAAGTCCAACTTCTGGTCCTGCACAGGACCATCCCAAGAATCACACTGTATGAGAGCTTATTAAGGAAGGCTAAAACTGGTTTCAAGTTTCTTTATTTATACAGTGAACAAATCTGACAAATTTCAAGAAGTAGAGATGACATTCATATTTTTTTATTTTATTCTGAGTCTCAGAATGTTACTGAAAGTAGTATTTACTATTACCTGCTTAAATCTTAAATAGAAGAATGCTGATTTCATCTGAGGCTTTTCTGTCTTAAAATGCTAATATAGATATCAGTGAAAAAATTTGGTTTAATATGTCATTTAATCAAATTTGATTATAATATGTTCCAAATTAACAGAACTGTTTTCCCTGAAAACAAATGGAAAAAAAGGTAAAATATTGAAAAATTCTGTTTCAACATTTTCAGAATAGAGTATTCCATTTCTAAAAGGCATTTAATTCCAGAATTTCTAGTTTAACTTAAAATTAAATGAAAGACATCCAGAAAGTTTTATTTGCTGAAGTATAAAATCAATACTTTGTACAGCCTCAGTGTAAAAAAATGTGTTATTCAAGTGTTTCCTACTATACTGAAATGAAAATTTGGATCCTGAGAAATAAAGAGAAATTAGCACTGTTATTTTGTAAGTGAAGAACTGATGCATAGAGTGATTTCAGCCAAATATTTCCATTAATTCTAGATATTCTGAATATGACCACTATCAGCTAATTTCCTATACGATTTAGAGTGCATATTCACTTATATATTACAGCAAAACTTTCTTTTTCATGGTTGCAAATTTGACTAGTAATCATGGTTCTGAGCTTCAACACAGGCACACAAAAAGTGAGAAAAATGCAACTAATGGCTATCTGTAAAATGTCTGGTTTAAGTAAATTCTCTATCATCTAGTGAGAACTTCATATCAGATGCAAAGATGTTATCTAATAGCCCAAATTATAATTCAATTGTCTCCATAGAGATATTTCCTTTTTCTTTTTTTTTTTTTTTCTTCTTGATAAACCCACTCCTATAAATATATAGGTGGTCAACTCCTTTGGTGGCTGCCATTCCACTGCTGAACACAGCCCTGAAAGATCTGATTATAATTATAATCTCAATATTTCTGAAGCACCAAATCCCTGTAATTTACACAACTTTCCAGCTCTTGAAATTTTTCATTGAATAGTGTTGTATAAACCCTAATGTGTTTTTTTAATTATTTTTTTTTGTGAATACCTGGATTCCTTTTATTCCTATAGTTATATTAATCCCTTCTATAATTAAAGAACTTGAAAAATGTTTAAAAATTAGTCAACTGAGCTATGAGGCTATGAGCTGATCTGGTGAAAGATAAGCCTCTGTTTGGGCTTGGATGTGGGGAAAGATTTTCCTCTTATGGTGCAAAATTGCTTCTCACTGACTGTTATAAATTACAGCTCTAACTGTGCAAGGGTGTCAAGAATATAAATGAATTGTTTTATCAGCAGAATCTAAACATGTGGGACAAAATAAGTTGGGTAAATGTGACATAAAATCCTCAAATTTGCTTAAGATTTATAGGTAAAATAAAATTTATTCCTTGACTTGAATAACGCCTCTTAGCAGACATCTTCAAAAGGTTTTACTAAATGGTGGGAGAATGATCTCTTTGATGAAACATTTTTAATATGCTGAAAGACAAAATAGAAACATCTTTAAAATTGTAATTATAAAGTTTTAACAGAGTTAAAAATAGAAGAGCTAAACAGTAAAAGACATGTCACCATGTCAGATATGATTTTCTTAAAAGCAGTTAAAAAGAATGAAATCTACTGTTGAATTGCATAAACTTGTCATGTGCTACCTTTTAAAAACACAGCTTGCATCTGAATTCAACATTAGGATGACTTTGAAATTTATAGTCCAAAAATGAACAGATGTATCCATTAAAGCAAACAGGTACAGCCAAATTCTTTATACTGCAACTATGTGGAAAAACACCCACTGGTGTCATATATAGTCATTGTCTCTTCGAAGCTAATAAAGTGAAAAACTTAATCATGTTGCTCTATAAAGCCTCACTGAGCCATTTGAAAGTCATAAGAATTACTGGCTGAATTAAGGGAACATGAAGCACTACTGAAAGAAAAATTCTACCAAGTACTAAAGAAGTTCAAAAATAGCCTGATATGACTGATTATGCATAACTGAGTTTTGTTGTGATTGATATCTACTAATTACTTATTATAATATACATGACTGAAGTATACTGGGATTTTTCACAAGGTCTCAGCATATATAACCTCAAATAGATGAATTGTTTGATCATTTCCAGGAGAATGGTTATGAAATAGATGTTATTCAGGTCTTCATTGATCTCTGGGATCTAGTCATATGCAAGACCTAAACTAAAAACTTGCTTAAGTAAATGCCAGTTCCTGTGTCATCCCTTAAACACATGTGGCCCAGTTCCAGTTTCTGGCCAATAGGTGAAGGTGTACACAACCCACCGAAGGTCCTGAGGGTCAGCATGCCTTAGCTGAGCAAAGAGCAAAGGCATTGACATCTGCAGGCTTTTCAAGACTTTGCCTTTTCTCTCATAAAATTGAAATTTGGTAGTGTCAAGATGGAGGTTTCTGACCCTCTTTCTGATTTGGTAGTCTTCTACTACCAGGTGATGAAAGTCTGAAACCACAAGTATCTTTCTATAACAACCAGAATTTGCTCTGCAAAACACAGTCCAGGCAAGCTGTAATCCTTTTCCTTTTCTGCTTTTTAGCTAAAAACCCCTTTCTATTTTTAAAAATTTAGATTAAAACTGTCTAATAAATAAAAGGTTTATTCATACTTATTATGTATGCATAGCTATTGCACACATTTGTATGTGTATATATATATATAACTTAAATATATTCAGATTTTGATACTCAAAGCCCTCTGATGCCTAAGTAGCCCTGAATGCTAATGTTCTCCAGAATTAGTTGATTTCCTCTACAGAATTGCTGTTTCCACCTACATAGCAAAGAGTTGAGTCACGTAGCTAGTATCCCTGTATAGATAGAGAAGCTGTAACCTATGCCTGCACAATTATAATGAAGTCTGATGGCTTTAATTGGGCCTATCCATTTGCATAAAAATTTACTTGGCTTTCCTGTGGCCTTTTCTCCAGTTTGATCTATTTTAGTATCTTCATTTTCAAAAACATTTCTCCTTGCTTAAAATTCACATCTGACAACACCAATAAGCACTTTGAGCTACTCTTTTAATTCCTTTCATTTATCTTCAATAAACCGTGTAGGTAGAGACAGGCACACACAAAAGGCTGCTTCAAATATATCCGTCTCAGCTCCACAAACGAATATTCTAAATAAAGCTTCTAGTCACCTAAACTGAATCTGAATAATAGAGGACTTCATTCAGTCTCTCAGTAATAATCTTCTGCTTAGGTGAATAATTTCTCCTGACCCCAGGAATATAGAAAGTTACAAAAACCAAATTGACATGTACAACCAACCCAGAGAGCCCGAGAGCTCATCCTAATGCACCCCATGACTGAAAAATTACAGTTCAGAAATGAGCACAACAGACAGAAGCTTCCTAAATCTTAAACTATCAGCTCATCAAAGCCTAGATGTCCTGTAAGCAATGGAGTTTTACAAAGTTCACAAATTCACAAACTCTAGGAAAATTGTGGTATTAAAAGATATGTACTCAGTGGGGGAAGGAACTGAGACAACTTTACTCAAAGGACTCAGCCTTTTATAACCTTACAAAAACATGGAAGTATTCCTTATAAAGGTAAAAACTGTAACCACAGCATCTGATTGGCTGCTAGCTGTCACCCAGGAACATGGCAGGCTTTTGGGGTAACAACTTATTCCTGTAATGAATTACTCTGTACTCTGCTTGGCCCAAAACCTGCTTCTTTCCAGGCCTTCAGCCTGTGTAATCCCCACAGAAAACGTCTATGTTTTTTTGATTTTGCCTCTTCATAAAAGAGTAGTGAGATCTAAAAACTATTCAAGTCTTAATTAGGTAATCTGACCCTGCAAGGCTTCCTGACTGTCCAGACTTCTCATATGCATCAATTTTCTCTTCTAACTGGTCTACAACTGGGTCTGTGTGTTGCATTCTTAGTGCTGATCGGAGCTCTGCTAAAAGAGAAAGAAAAAGCCTGAAGTCATAATTTACACATTTTCATGAAGGATTCACTAGTCATCTTAGCTTTGATGCTTCTTAGAGAGAGAAATTAAAAAAAAAAAAAAAAAAAAAAGCTGCAACCCAGACGTTTTCGTACCATGGTAGGAAGTTTTCTTCATATTCAGCTGCTATTACCACCACTCTCCTGTACTACGCTTTTTATAGAGGTGGATTCTGTCTCACTAGAAACAGCCCACTGTTTTCTCTACTGCTCTAATTTACTTTACTTTTTTTCGGGTGTTTGCAGATAATCTTAAAACAAAATCCAAAACTTAAAGAACATTTTCTTGAAGTACCTTCCTGTGCTGCTTTGAAATACAAAAAGGTTATCAGTTCCTCCATATTAAAAAATAAATATTTCTCTCCTTGTCTCTTTTTCAAAAGTCTTCCACGTGTTTTCAAGCCCGTCCCTTGCCTGTGAGGCACCAACAGTGATAGGTCTAGTTTATTGTATGGCACCAGCCATGGTGATCCAGACAAGGCTTTGACAGTGACTCCGGGCAGCCTGGAAACACAAACTACTCAATCTGCAGCCCTTGCACCTCTCTACTTGCTTGTCTCCTTTTCTCCATCCTGCTGTCCTTCCAGTCATGCATGGGGTTTGCTACATCTGTATGGAAATTTGATTTTTATTCCCACTTAGTCAGCTGGAGCAGATTGCTCAGAGCTGATCCAATCATGTTGTGAATATCTCCAAGGATGGAGAGAGCAAACCTGTTTGTGCAACCTCTTCCAGTGCTTGAGCACCCTTGCAGTAGAAGTGTTTTTCTTTGTTTGAATGGATTTTCCTGTATTTTCATTTGCATTCACTGACTTGTCTTGTTACTGGGCAACACTGAGCAGAGTCTGACATCATCTTCTTTAGACCCTCTCATAAGGCATCTAAGTAAGATCTCCTCTTAGCCTTCTCCACTCCAAACTGAACAGTCCTACCTTTCTCAGTCTCCCTTTCTATGAGAGGTGCCGGTCACCTTCATGGCTTTTTGCTGGACTCAGTTCTGTGTCTTCATGTCTGTGTCTTCTTGTCTGTGACCTAGCAGTCCAGATGATTCTCATGAGGATAGAGTAGAGGGGAAGGATCACTTCCTTCAATCTGGTGGTAGCTGTCTTCCTTATTGCATCCAGGAGGCTGTTTGGATGGAGTTTTCTTGCTGCAAGGATGTGCTATTGGCTCATATTCAGCTTGGTGTGCAGCAGGATTGCCAGATCCTCTTCTGCAAAACTGTTTTACAGCCAGTAAGACCCCAGCATGTATGGGCTGCAGGACTTAGCACATCCCTTCTGATGAACTTTCTGAGGTTCCTCCTTGCCCATTTCTCCAAGCTGGAAATGTGCCTCCGAATGGTGGCACAACCAATTCTCATACCATTATGTAAGTAATCTCAGCCTTGCACAATGTTACTGATATAGTTGCCTAAGCACCACCTTCCTTGCAAGATTATACTCTGCAAAGGTTCTCCTGTGCTCCCCTCCAGTTATCCATGGGGTCTGGCTGTTTCTCGTAACTTGCCTTTGGATCTGTGAGATCCAGCCCTCCCTCATGGTATTGTCTGCAACTTTCATCAGTTTGTAATTCAACTGTTTTTCAGTATAAATACAATCAGTATTTTTTTCTGTTCTCATCATTCTTTTTCAACAACCTGTTCAGTTATCTAAACTTCATGCCAAAGCTTCCTCGACAGCGTGGTTGCTTGCAGTCCTAATGCTACACCGCTCTGAAAATGCATGCAACACATATTTCTAAATCCCGTCATTTATGTATTGCAATTCAAGATAGTGTTGCACAGCATTTTAAACTTTTATATTAAATCATCTTATTGGGACAACAGGAAAAACAGTTCTGATTTTAATATTGAAGGTTTCCATTCTATTACATTGTTTAAAAAAAAAAAAAGATATTATGACAGTGCAGAGGACATTCTGTTCTGTTCTGTTCTGTTCTGTTCTGCTCTGTTCTATTAAAAGCTATCTCATAGAATACCAAATGAAGTGTACTCAAATGATCGATAATATATGCAAATTATTGTGATGGAGTATGTTGTTTTTACTTTAACACAGTATCATTTATTTTCTAAACACAATCTTGATATTGATTAGATGTGAAATTTATTTTACTCCTTTAAATTTAAATTATTTCAGAAAAAAAATGCCATGACACATAAGAAAATATGTAGGATTTTTAAAATGAATGTTAAGACATTTGTCCCTTCTGGAAGCAACCCACTACTAGCAGTATATGGAGAATGATTTGAATGCCAATTATATATCATTTCCTGCAAAGTAATATGCTGAAGGTAAATCAACATTCAAATCACAGGATCATCAATGTAAATGAGAAAGAAAACAAAATAGTCAACTATGGTTAGCAATGTTCTGCAGTTTCCCACTATTTTTCACTTTTATTTTATTTTATTTATTTATTTAGTCATCTGAATCTGCAGGAAACTGCTTCAAAGTGCCAAACTACTGGATATAACAACCTGTTTAAAATTAATGACTTTGCATCCAAAAGGTTTCTAAGTATATGATATATTACACACTTGGACCAAAAACATATTTAGTAACCATCTACATCTCTAAAATACCTAAGAAAATCAGCTCCATGATATCTTTTACTATTCTGATACTTTGTAGTAGCTGGTTAATTTTCTCTAAGGAGGCACAGCTCTATTGCCCTCCTCTGGACACACTCCAAGATGTCTGTGTAATGAGAATTCCAGAACTGAATACAGCACTCCAGGTGTAACTTCACCAGTTCCAAGTACAGAGGGACAGCCACTGCTCTCATCCTGCTGGCCACGCTATTCCTAACACAAGCCAGGATGCCATTGGCCTTGTTGGCCACCTGGGCACACTGCTGGCTCATGTTCAGCTGGCTGCCAAACAGTACTGCAGATCTTTTTCCTCTGGATGTCTTTCCAGTCAGTTTTCCCCAAACCTGGAGTGCTGCTGGCGGTTGCTGTGACCCAAGTGCAGGACCTGACACTGCGCCTTATTGAACCTCATGCCATCTGGCCTCAGCCCATTGATCCAGCCTGTCCAGATTCCTCTGCAGAGATTTCCTTCCCTCCTGAAGATCAGCACCACATCCTACCTGGTTTTGGCAGCAAAGTTACTGAGGGGGCACTGGCTGCACTCATCCAGATAGTTTGTAAAGATGTTAAACAGGACTGACCTCAACCCTGAGTCCTGGACAACAGCTCTCATGACTGGCTTCCAGCTGGTCCATTCATCACCATTCACTTCATTCAGCATCACTTTCTGGGTCCAGCCATCCAACCATTTACCCAGAGAAGACTGCACCCATCCAAGCCATGAACAACTGGTTTCTCCAGGAGAATGCTGTGGGAGATGGTGTCAAATGCTTTACTGATGTCTGGGTACACAACATGCACAGACTTTCCCTCACCTTGTCATAGAAGAATATCATGTTCATAAACGGTGTTTATGAATTTGGCTTGATAGGTTCCAGTGGACTTTTTTTGTTTTACATCTGATTTTTTCTTTCACTTTACTCCTCTGTTGATTTTGTATTCCTAAAGTACACATGCTAGATTCATATTATTCTTCTCACTTGCCAGATGCATCACTTGGCTGAAAATGTATTCAGGAGTTGCAGTTTTCCATTATATTCACTGTTGACCATTTTTGCCTTTATATTCACTGTTGACCATTTGTAGCAGGACATTTCCCCTGGAATAAAGACCAAGAAACTCAATAGGATAATGCTGTATATGCAAATCTGTCAGTGGTGGGCTGAGAGGGGCAACAGACTAAGTTGAAATCAGTCTGACTTCAACCCTGAATTAACATCCTGATGGTGAGGCAACCACAGGTCAGGTGACTGTCAGTCAATCACTTTATACTATAAAAGTCCAGTCCACTTTCATACAGTCAAGTTCTTCTAACATAACCTGTCATGGGGTGCATATGTGGAGATTTCTCCCTTGAGTGGGGACATCCCTCAAGGATACTCTGTAAGGCTGAGAAAGAGATCTGCTCATGAGCATTGGTATGGTATGGTTACACTGAACTTTAATTAATAATCCTTTCCTTTTGGTAGCTTTAATATAATTGCATCAATAGTTGCTTTAATAAAATGTACTATCCTATTTTATACTATACTACTCGTAGTTTTAAAATTTGCATTTTGCAGTAAATAATTCTGATTAGAATATTTTGTCTGATCATTTGCAATAATAAGTGATTAATTTTATATACAAATTCTCAGTTTGCAATCTTTAATCCTGCAGGACAAAGTTGTACTTGAACCATGACAAAGTCTTAGGGCCAAGATGGGATCCAGCCATACCTGGACTCCTCTATGAGAACGAGTTTCATCATGGCTAGGCTTCGCGAATGAAGATTTGAGAGAACGAGTTTAGAAAGCAAGGGGATCCTTTCTGCACCTCGTGACTCAACAGCAGGACTTCTTTAATAAACTTTGCCTAAAAGCCTCTACTCCCACCCACAACACCATTTTTTCTAGACAGTATTGTAACATACTTTCACCATCTGTGTGTGCACTTCTGTGACAACAGACCAAGCCATTAGGATGCAATGAATGATCAGTGTATGAATTTCTGATGACAAGCAGATGATAATTAATTCTCTTTGATTATTTTTTTCCCCACCTGACCTCAAGCTGGGATGCTTAATCAAATATTTAATGTAGAAATGTATTTTTCTCCAAACAGCTCAACCCAATCCTCTTTTTTTCAGTTATTGGCAGCAGTCTGACAAGCCTTAAGGGAAAATGAAAGGGTGTCCATAAAATGGTGCATTCGTCACCAGGACTTGCTAGTACTACTAGCAAGGCGGTAACAAAATACTTGCTTGACATCTGGGAATCTTCCATATTTATTATATACAATAAAATAGGTCTTTCCTGCAGGACTCCAATGTTAGGAGGATTACTATAAACTAAGATCTCATTGTTTGATGCATCATCAATCGAACCTTATTCAATTCCTTCAGAGAAAAGGCTAATGGAATTTTTCAAGCTACTGATTGTAGTAACTGTTGAGACTCCAATCTTTCTACTTGAAGGAAGAAAATAAATTTTTTGATGGCACAGTAATTCTTTAAAGCCTAATTTTTGCCATTAATATGAGCATCACTAAAAGAGAATTTTTTGAAATGAGAAGATATCTAATCATCATCTGCTGTTAATGTCTAAAGAATGCTCCCAGCTTGTACAAAGTTGAGACTCCTCATTTATTTGGCTTCACCAGCTGTCATGAGGAGAAACCTGCTACTTTTTCTTTAGCAGACTGTAACATTAGTTGGTTTTCTCTAGGTGGAGACAGAAAGACGTAAATTACTTCATGAAGGACTGTGCAAATCACTAATATTTAAATGTTGCCATAATTTTTTTGTGTTTATTTTTGTTACTGTTTCTTTTTTCTTGGGGGAGGGAGTGTTTTTAGTTTTTTTTTTTTTTTTTCCCTTGAGATCCATTCATTAGAACACCTTTTTGGTATTGCACTGTTTTCTTTTCTGGAAGCTCTGGTTTTGTGCTATTGTTTCTTCCAGAAAGACAGGAAGAAAACTAAGATACTGTACATGTTCTACAGGAATAAGAGAGAAGGTACCTGTCTTCAGAAGATTACTCATGGCTCAGATAATTTGATTGACTGACATTTAGGTGATACATCAAAGTAATTAGGGTGATTTACACAGCTATGAGTTCCCACCTAACTACTTTAAGCAACACTTGATGCTTGAGTTTTGCAGGTTATTACAGTTAATACTCAAAATTCACATCACCAGACTTCTTATACTCAGAACTGCTACAAAAGTAATTTAGAAAAGAAGTTTTACGATACATAACTTTTTCCTTTTGTAATATAAGTTAGGTACTACATTCACAGACAAAGCAGTTCATCCATATTATACTATTGCTCCTAATTTAAATTTAAATATGTTTAAGAGTTCTACCTTGCTAAGGAAGGAAAAATAAAACCTTTAATTCATTAAGCCAATGAAACACTGAGATGATAAACAAGGAAACAACTTTAGAATGTATTGGTCCTTTCAGAACCATTTAAATAAAAAAATCCCTGTTTCTTTAAAGGAAAACTGATTATCTCTGGCTTTTTACTCAGTATGGTATATATATCTTTGGAAAAAAATACATGTAAGCAATAGCCTTATACTCTCTATACTCAGTTCATCTTCACAGAAACATGTTCAGACAGAAACTCAATCAAGGCTTAGAAATCAACCTATGGTAATACCAGCAGAATATTCAATAACTGATTATAAAAAAGCTAGCATACTTCGCTAGTTCTTCACAACTTTGTATGTTTCTTCTAAAACTCTGTTTGGTTTTGTTATTTTACTTTATTTGCTTGGATCAAATTAGAGAAAAAATGTATTTAAGGAAGACGAAGAATAATGTCATGAAGTAGAGCACAGAGGAATGTAATGAAAGATTTTTAAGGCTGCATGAAGCACCCTATAAACAACAATTACTATAGCTGGAACTGGACATTGATCTTGCAATAACTTTTCAAGAAAAACAACTAAGCTTAACTTGATTTTAGTGATTATTAGTGACATTTTTTTCTACAGATGTTTTTTAATAAATGTGATCAAACATGATCAGATCAGAAAACATTACAAATACATGTATGACTTAAAAAAAGCAGTAAGCAAAACTTCGTTACTGCTCTTAATGTTTGAGTCACTTAACTATTAAAAATTTCTTATATTCTTCAATTTCTAATAGGATTAATTTTATTAGTGGCAAGGAATATGTAATTAAAATGTAACTATTCAAAGGTAGTTGCAAGACTAATTCAAACTTTATACATTTCATTTTGCATGGACATGGACAATAGGTAGTATATGCACTGACAACTACAATCAATATTTAATTACCTACAGCACATTCCAGCAAGTTGGTATAGATGAGAACCTGAAGCATTTCTTTCTAAGAAAATCCCAAGGGTAGGTTCAATAACATCCTAAAGCTTACTTCAGTTAGTCATTTGCATGGTTGTTTCATACAGATTCCCCTTTCTTTACTCTATTAACACTTTTATTAATTTCCCTTGATGATTTTCCTGAAAATTGCACTTAATCTTGTAACAGTCAAAACCACTTTCTCTGACATCAGACTGTTCAAGTGTATCTACTCTATGTACAACTGCGGATTAATTTTAGAAAGTGAAGTCATCAAAATTTGTATTTTGAACAATGACTGATTCACAAAAAATCCAATTTACTGAAGAGAAAACCACCTGTGCAACACTACTACTGGTATACTTTTGTGCATGTTACAGCACATACCAAAGTCACTGGAGTGATACAATTGATACAGCAATAAGAGAACAGAACTCAGTGCAGACAAACTGCTTAGGTAATTTGAGCTTCTCAGGAGAGCTTTTTAGTTTGTGATACATTTTTTTCCAATCCTCAGCTAGGTAGTTTAGATCCAGCTCATAGATCTCCTCATAAAATACAGGTCCAGCAGTGACATCAATACAGAAATAGCCTGAAATAGAACTTTCTAGGTATGACCCATGATGCACATAAAGCTTTAATATGTTGATCCTGGAAAATATTTTTTATTACAATACCCTTATATATTTATTTAAATGTATGAGAATAATATTACTGTAAGTTCTATTTTGATCATTTTATAATTTAATAGTTTTCAATGAAATTTCATCCATAATACAAGGATATAATAATTCATTTAAAAAAAAAAAAAGAAAAAAAATGGAATATTTTACTTCAAAAACTAAAAAAAGTTGGAATTTTTGTGAGAATTTTTTTTTTTAATATTGTGAGATATCACTTTCTTTGCAAAAAAAATAAACAGAATGCATGTTCAGGATTTCTGACATTTTAGTTCAAAAAATTGATATTACACTTTCCTGTCGTGGAGGGTCTTGTCAGTTTTAGTCTTTTTCTCTCAAGTATTGCAAGAAGCCATGCTCTCCCCTGAACTTACAGCCAAAATGTCTTTGTGAAAAGAAGGCAGTGAGAGGAAAAGGGTAGCCAGCCTCCAGCAGTGTTCCAGGAAACTGAGAAAAATCTCGTAGATACATAGATGGGAAAAACCCCACAGTTACTACCGTGGTTTAATAATGGTACTCCTGCTCTTCTTCCCCCACCCCCTCCAGCAAGAGAGGCAAAAGGCAGACACTACAGGTTGAGATAAGAGCAACTTACTGGAAACAGTGATGAGGTAAGAAAGCAAACAATAACGGCAATAACATTAATAACAAATACAAAAAGAGGGTGATTTACTGTCGGAGTTGGTTAGAAAAGGCAGCCAGGCAGCTCAGCGTGGGGTCGACAAAGCTGAATCAAACTTTATTAAAATGGAGGATCTTTATAGGGATTGGGGAGGAAGGTTCAGGAATTTGGGAGGAGCATGCTAATCTTCCAACCAGGATTGGGTATGGGAAAATACATAAACATAGGGAACATATACATATGTATGACAGGGATAG
>NW_020956182.1:22980-24499 GCF_003031625.1 Empidonax traillii | reverse complement strand
ATAATAGGAATTAAAGAATGAATAGGAATTAAACTACAATTTTTGGGTGGTGTTATGAAGGGGTGATTTTGAAGGTGTTACAATTTGATTTAATTGGTATTGTTTTGTAAGAGAATATTTTTATTTGGAATAAATAATGATGATATTCGTATGGTGGAGTGTGTGTATTATGATTTTTGGTGTTAAACATTAAATTTTGATAACTGGGGAAAACCGGAATTTGGATTAAAAGGTGTAACAAGAACCTGTAAAAAAGCATTGTAGATAGAGAAAGTTAAAAGGAACAATATGGATGTTTCCATATTTTTTACTCCCCTCTCTCCTTTCCACAAGAGGGAGTAGAATGTGAAATAAAAAGCTTAACAAAGGCATTAATAATTTCTATAAAGAGAAATAATTTTTCCATTACAAAGAATAACAATATTTAGTTTAACAATACAGGGAATAGAAATCATAAAATATTTAAACTTATTACAACTATTTACCATATAATATAGAAAATAAGAATTGAATAAGAAAATCAGAAATAAAACTCTATACCAAAATGATTATTTATATAGAAATCAATATACAAGAAGTGAGTATTTAAATATAAGAAGTTCAATAGAGACATTAATAATAAAATAATATTTGTAAAGGAGAAATCTTTAAGTTGGATGACACCTGAGACCCATGTTTAGGGTTAGGAGGGTTTAGGAATAAAGAATAGGGAAGGGGAACCCCAGCGCAGAGGTCTTCTTTACCCCGCTGCAGTCCATTGTCTTTAGAGAGCAATAGAACTGTCAGCAAGGCAGCTTATTATTTTAAAGGGATAGAAGTAGGGATGGGTAACCTCTGCGCAGAGGCCTTCTTTACCCCTCCGGTAACTCATCACCTCCATAGAGTGATGGCCCTGTCAGGTGGCAGCTTATTATTTTCCAATTAGGGTTAGAGTTAAAGGGAGGGAAAGAGGTCTTTAATTTAGCATAAAGATTTCTAAACTCATGATAAATATGAAACATAAGTACAAACTCAGGTAAACCTAAGAAAGCAATTGTAAAACTATAACATAGTTATAATTGTATAAAAATGTTTTTAACTTGAAAAGTAAAACTGTTAGAAAAAACACAATGAAAAGATAAAAGTCTGTTTAGTTGTCTACACTCCAGAATGTAACTGTGTGAGGATCTTGCTGAAAAGGTCTGCGAAGATTTCTAACAGTGCGGTTGTTAAATGGCATATAGGTTGTAACTTCCCCCAGGCATGAGGATTCGGAGTTGCTGTTGTAATGGTTTGGAAAGTGGTAGAGTTGGATTCCGCCTTGTTATTAAATCAGAAGTGGCAGGGCAAATAGTAGGATTGCATGCAGGCAGCTCGGCATCAGTAGGTGTGTCATGGGCGCAGCCATGTTGCTGGATGTTTACATCCCGAGCGGCGGAAGTGCTACGGCTGTTGGCATCCTGAAGGCTAGGGACTTCCGGGGCAGCACTGGTGACGTTAGTTACAGAGGAGGGGAAAGGTGACGTGCCGGTAGGTGACG
>NW_020956182.1:5023-22394 GCF_003031625.1 Empidonax traillii | reverse complement strand
ACTGTCCCCATTAAAAATAGCCATTGCAATCGCAGATCCAATTTTCGCCCATTCCATGTAGGTTAGAATTTCTGGAATAGGACCGATGTTTTTGTAGATCCATTTAGCTAAAGATTTTAGAGAGCTTTTGTCCAAAGGAAGGTTTTTTCTTCTAATTAAAGCTTTCAGATGGTGATACATTTTAAGCTTGTCCCCTGAACGGGAAGCTCCCATTGTTGCCGTTTCTATTTTTATATTTTTTCTGTAGTTTTGTGATTTTTTTTGTATTTTTTCTTTGTTAATAAGGGGTTTTGGAGATGGGGAAGGAAGGGAAGGGATGTCCTCCGCGCTCACCTCTCCCGGCGATCGATCCTGTGAAGCAGGGATGGCGGGGCTTCTCCCAGAGCCCGAAGCACGGAGGGAGCCGCCGTTTCCGCAGGGCGTCCCTCTTTTACCCTGCGGTTGATGCCCAGGGAGCGATCCCGTGATTCACAGCTAAAACGCGGTGCCCACTGGAGAACCTCACGGCTGGGTTGACATTTGACACGGCTCGGAGAAGTGGGAAAGGAACGATCCAGCTGCGGGGTTTGTCGCCCCAGGTTGCGGCGCCACTTGTCGGAGTTGGTTAGAAAAGGCAGCCAGGCAGCTCAGCGTGGGGTCGACAAAGCTGAATCAAACTTTATTAAAATGGAGGATCTTTATAGGGATTGGGGGATTCCGCCTTGTTATTAAATCAGAAGTGGCAGGGCAAGTAGTAGGATTGCATGCAGGCAGCTCGGCATCAGTAGGTGTGTCATGGGCGCAGCCATGTTGCTGGATGTTTACATCCCGAGCAGCGGAAGTGCTACGGCTGTTGGCATCCTGAAGGCTAGGGACTTCCGGGGCAGCACTGGTGACGTTAGTTACAGAGGAGGGGAAAGGTGACGTGCTGGTAGGTGACGTGGCAGTGGGTGGAGACACATGAAAACCACCTCCAACAATTTACATGCAAAAATTGGAGCTGATGTGGCTCAACCCCCAAGACAATAAATATGCCCATGTTTTTCTTCCTGACCACAAGCCATGCCTCTCTCTTTCTTGGAAGTGAGATTCCCTTACTTCCACCCTCCAGCAGCAATATGAGGTGGTGTAGAATAACAACCTAGACATGCCTACCCAGCTCCATGCTCTGCCCCTCACAGCTACTGTAAAAAAAAATAACTATGTCCTGGCCAAAACCCAAGACAGTTATGGAAAACAAGTTTTTTAAAGTGAATTAATTAATGCTGTTTATCCCTGAAAACTGATCTCTTTGAGAAGAAGCAAAGAAAAAGAAAGAAAAATCTTTTTTCATTAAATGAACTCAAATAATCTCTTTCTGAACAACAAAAAGAAAATCAAAATAAAACAATATAAGAAAAAAATACACTGTTTTTTTTCCAAACACAATCTAGATCTGTCAAAAAAGAAATGCCAGTTTCAGCAAAAATGGTAAATACAAGAGTTGTCTCTTTTAGTCCTTCCTTGTTTTACTTGTGTGTTTTCCCTGGTACTGAATTATGTTAAAATGTAAACTCTACTTCTGTGATTGTGAGCTTAGATTAAATGAAAATAACTGCTTTAAAAAATAAAGTGAATATTTAATGTCAGAGTATTGCTTCATTCTAAGACTTTTCTTTCTAAGAATTCTAACCTATGTATAATTGTGGGCATTTTTTTTTCCCCTTCTCAGTACTGTTTTCCCCACACTCCTAATTGTATGGAAATTCTAATGTTACTTTTCTTATTGTGAGCTGCATGGATTTAACTGTGTACTTTTTTCATTAGACTGAAAGGTCTTCTTTTACGGTAGGTTAATTTAATCAAAAGAAGGGCAAAGAAAATTCTTCCTTCCCTGTTGGAGGAGAAGAATATGAAGGATGGAAGAGAAGTATGGAGCCTGAAATTCTTTATGAAGATGAGACTTCTGTATGAGAGGATATAAACTGTTTGAAAAGAAGCATTCTACATTTTATGTTGTATTTCCCAGTTTATTGTATAATTCCCTATATACTGTGATTTAAGTTATCCCTCACGGCCCTGGACCCTTTCCTCCCACTGGTTGTGTTTTGCTGCACTGCAGCACCCTTCCATATTCGGTTGTGCCATCCCACTATTTTGCATGCTTCTCCCTTACTCCTCCCAAGTTATGCCCTCTTTCTAGAGAATTCTTGCCCTACCCTATATGAACTGGAAGCCATCTTAATGAAGAGGCCATTTCTCCTTGGATCCCGCAAGTGTGCAGACCTGTTATTCCCACACCGAGCCGCCACTTCCCTCACTGTGTCAGTGTGTCATCAGCATTATTCTCAGCCTAAATCCCAAAACCCAGCACTGTACCAGCTGCTAAGAAGAAAATGAACTCTGTCACAGGCAAAACCATGACGGATGTCCACAAAGTCCAGCATGCAAGAACTGGTAGCAAACTAACAAAACTAACAAAAATGAATATGAAATAGACTTCACAATTTCTTATCAACAGAGACATCCTGGTTTATGTAATTTCTTATGATACAAAGAAAAAAATATAAAAAAATAAAAAGCTCTGTTTTTTACTGCTTTGTAAACTGAGGTTCAGTTATGCCTCAGTGATACTGATCTGCGGCAAGACAAGTAGAAATACTAATCTCTAGAGATTCTGGAAAATGCAAATCTTTGCCAAGGAGGAGCATGCAGGAACTTAATTTGCCAATGCAAGGTATCCCAGAGATGCAGTTAATGAACTCATCTTCCACATGTTGGCTGCATGCTATCCAGAACAGATCTGACATCTCTCTGGGCAGCAAAACCAGGATGTAATCTTTATGGGGAAATTGTGATAGTAAATTGCTCAAAAAGCTATAACCACGATAGAGTCCTTAAGCTTGAAATAAATCTGGCTTCCAGCAGTAGAAACTATCTGGTGATCTATCTATGTATAACAGATTCCCAGTAATGGATTTTACATTGAGATTTATTTATTATTTTCTTAGTCAGAAATTAGTTTTTTTCAAAATTAACAAATAACCACATTAATTTTATTGTTCTCAAAGTTGTTCTCTAGGCCAATTTGTTATTGTTTAATGGGTTTAAGGCATATATTTAGTTGAGAATTGGAGCTGTTTTTATGAACTAGAGTAATTATCTGAGATTCCCTGAGGATTTTATTTATTGGAGTACACTGCTTTAGCTGTAGATTCTGAAAGAATTACACCAATTGCAGGAAAATGCCTAAAGGAATTCTATACAAATAAACAAACCAGTCATCCCTACATCCCAGTTTCTTTTTTATGCATGATGCATTAAATTGCTTGAGAAAATAGAATTTATTCAGTGGACAGGGTTATCTGTGAGGTGTAATGCTACTCTCAAATTTTATGCCACTACTAGATAATAATTCTAGTTCTTTCTAAGCAGGTATTCATCAAACCTTCCTTCCTATTTTTTCCTCATTTGCCCCCATCGACACAAAATATAAACTTATCTATCTTATTACTCAGTGTTCCTTGAGAACTGTGCCTTATGTCCCACATTTTGTGTTGAAAAGTTTAGCCTAAATTAAAAAAAAAAAAAAGTAAGGGCTTTTGTTCCTTTTTTTTTTTCCTTTTTGATGGTGTGTAACAAAGTTGAAACATTTTGTTTTATCATTAAAACTGTAATGAAATTTTACCTTTTTCCCAAAACTGGATTGTTCCATGATCATTCCACTTATTTCGATCAACTACCCTTTCTCAAGCAATTAAGAGCAACTGTTTCTCCACCACTACTTTTTTCTCTTTATCTCTTTTCCTTTTCCTTTTCCTTTTCTGTTTGGGTGTTTTGGGTTTTTTGTGTTCCCCACCCCTCAGGATGGTCTTATCTAGAAGTACACAAGCTCAGGATAAGAATCTCAAAACACAACCATTTATGAAAACTCATTTAATTCACTCTGTATTAAAAAAAGTCAGAATTTAAAATGTAGTGTAGATAGTTAGACCACTACAATAAACTGGTCCAAAACCAATTTCAATAAACACAAGAATAACCGCTTTTTTGGTGTTTCCCAGAAAAACTTCTAAGTATAGTGCTTTGGGCACTCAAAGATCTCAAAAACCATCTAGTCTTCATAGATGAACAGGTAATGGCACTTGGTTAAGAAGACATAATTTCAGCTAGTAGATTTCAGAACTTTGGACAAAACTTTTTATAAGGGGGTTTTCCTGTTTTTATTTTCATTAAAAATAAAATGTTGAAAGTAGGAGAAAAAACCTACTTTCTTTGCAGAGAGTCACTACTATATTCAAGTAGAAAGTAGGTTATACTGTTGATACAAATAATTGTTGATAATCTTAATTTGTGAATTGGTATTTCATTCTTTCTGGAAGACTATATGGATTTTTAAAATTCTTCTAAATGCCAGGGGTTTTCTGTTTAATCAGATGGGGGGTTAAACAGTCTGCAAGCGTGTTAGAGAATAAACATATGTGTTATAGTCAAGGGAGGTGAAGGTTAAAGTGTTCAGATGTATGAATGAAATGGAGCTAATTGGCCTGAATCTAAGTGTCTAAAAATGCAGCAGTAACAGTTCATTAAAATACAAACAGTTACGTGCTTTGGTTTGCTTTTTTTGGATTTTGTTGTTTGTTTTTTTTTCCTCTTCCCAATAATCCTGGAAGAACAAAGACTGTTGCCCTGTGGTGAGAACAATTCCTTCAGCATAGCAAGTGAGACCTTGGAAAGCTCATACTAAAACGAGGCTTGAGAAAACCTCAGACCTCTTTGTAGAACTTCAGGTGCATTAATAGTCTCTCATCTTGGAATTATAAATGTAATATTAATACAGCATAGTTCAACTTTTGTGTCCTAACTGATGCAAAATATCTGAGCCTACAAATAGTTATCCTGGAGGGCATGGAAACTTTGAAACATTAGGTTAGATAGTGAAATAGTTTGAGGTATGATCACCTTATTTTAAGAATCAACCTAGTCTAAAAATATGTCAGTAGTTGATATTAAAATTAGCATAAAACTATTGGTTATATGATGACATAGCAATTATCAGGTCTCTGTACCATACCTGAACCTTAATACTAATTTAAACCTGAACAATAGCTTTAGAATATTTGCAAGACAGGAAGTGTTTGGGAGTTTGAACACAGTGTATGTGTTATACATGTACTTACATATATACATAGTGCCATTTGTTTCAGTTCTAGAAACCCTCTTGGTATAAGAATATGATATTAAACTTTCTTCAGTTCAGTCCTGATTTAATTTGATAGTCCAATCATCTAAACCTCTTACTACATTTGGAAAGCGTTCATTGAATTTCTAGAAAATCATAAATAAATCAAAAATTCTGAAATTCCATGTTTAATAGTGAGTAGTAAGTGCTGATCTAACAGCTTTGATCCTCATATGATACATTACAACAGTAGTGTTTTACAAACATAATAAGAGAAAAAACTCCCAGCTGTTTTTAAGGTTAAATAGTTTCAGCACTGCCTTTCTTTATAATTTTTTTCCTATTTGCTATTTTCAACTAGGAAGAATTCACCCTTCCACATGGCTGTTGCAACGTGTCATTCACTGCATTAATTATCTTTTATCTTGAGAAGAATGCTACTTTTTGAGCATACAGGGGATAAATTTTGAGTCTTTTGATAGAGATATCTGCGAAGAGGTCTTAGACTTCATTCACTGCCTTTCAATGTGAGGAATTCACAAGATGACTGTGAATTTATGGGATTAAGTGTGAAGTCCTTTGACAGTTTTTGTCCCTGAGGTACAGAAGGTGCAGGGACTCTTGTACATGTGCTGAGCTGCACTGAGTTTTCCTGAAAAAAAAACACATACATTTATTATTTATTTTCCTCACACTGTACTCCAGTTGAACAATTTTTCCAGTTAGCTGATATTCAACCAAGTGCTACAGCAAGTTATTTGATTGGGTTTGTATATATGCAGACACGCCTTTTTTTTTAATATATATTGACTATAAGATAGTGAAATTGGTAACAGACAGGTAGGGAAAAACAAGGAAAAATGGCATTTAAATTCCCTTATTGCTGAAAATCAGCAGGATAAAAAAAAAATCCACTGCAAAAAGAGGAAATTGCAATACAGATAAAAAAGACTGCAGAAGGCTAATGTGTGTTAATGTATTGGATGTAAAACAAAGTAATAATCAAAATATCACAAACAAACAAACAGAAAAAACTCAAACCAAATCAAACCAAACCTCATAGAAGTCCTTAAGTGAGCATAAGAGAAAACAACTGAAGATTAAATTAATTTTAAAATTTGGATTCAGATCAAAACTTGCAGAACTGCTTGAAAATCCTATTATTAAGAACTGTCTCCTCTGGCATAAATGCATAGGAACACTGTGTTCCAGAAATGAACCTTTCACATCCCATCTTATTTATTAGGATACGGTGAAAGGAGAATAGTCATAGAATCATAGAATGTTTTGTGTTGGAAGGGACTTTAAAGATCATCTGCTTCTAATTCCTGTCATGGGCAGGGACATATTTAGCTAGACCAGGTTGCTCAAACACCCATCCAACCTGTCTTTGAACACTTCATAGGAACAGGACATAGTCTTTGAGCAACCTGCTCCAGTGCCTCATCATCCTCATAACAAAGAATTTCTTCCTAATATCTATCTGAACCTGTCATCTTTCACTTTAAAGCCATGACCCCTTGCCCTACCACTATCTGCCCATGTAAAAAAGTCAGTCTTCCTTTTTTTTGTAAACCCCCTTTATATGCTGAAAGGACACAATAAGGTCTCTCCACCTTCTTTTCTTCTTGCTGAACATTTGCAACTCTCAGCATGAGGTGCTTCAGCCCTTCAATCATATTCATAGCCCTCCTATCATATTCGTATTCTGGAACCCTCTAACGGCTCCATCGCTTTTTTGCGTTGAGGTCCCTGGAGCCGGACACAGTACTCCAGGTGAGGTCTGACAAGGTCAGAGTAGATGGAAAGAATCACCTCCCTTGACCTCATTGCTTTTGATGCAGCCCATGGTGTGGTTGACCTTCTGTGCCTCATGTCCAGCTTTTTGTTCTCCAGAAGTCCTAAGTCCTTCTTGGCAGGGCTGCTCTCAATGAGTTCTTCTCCCAGTGTGTACTCCCGGTGTCTGCGATTGCCTGAACCCAAGTGCAGAACCTTGCACATGGACTTGTTGACCATCATGAGGTTCTCATGGGCCAACTTCTGAAGCTTCTCCAGGTCCCTCTGGATGGTATCCCTTCCTTCTGGTGTTTCAAGTGCACTGTTCAGCTTCCTGTCATCTGCAAATCTGTAGAATGTGCACTCAATCTCACTGCCTATGTCATTGACGAAGATATTAAACAGTACTGCTCTCAATACAGATTTAATACTGGTCCCAAATTTCCTTTAGAGTTTAATTTGCCTTATCATGACACGCTAACTTCTGCTATGAATAAAGGATGTTTCCCTTGAGAAAGCACTATTATGATTCACTCCCAGAGCTATCGGTCAAGATCCTAGAGTGAATCAGCTTCTATTTTCAGACAGTAGAAAGAGATACATCCCTAAAGAAGAAAAATATACAGATCATGAGTAATTCTCCTCAGTAAAACAAAAAACAGATGAGAACAATAGAAGTCTTGTCCAGCTGCCTCCATACTAGAGAAGCCTTTTCAATGCACCATTTATCCAAATAGAATTCAAACCCAAAGGTGGTTTAATGACATCATCAAAGAAAGAAAGACCCCTGTAAAAGTTATCAGATAAATAAAAATGGGGAAGGACTAAATGAAGTCAGAAGCCAGTGACATTTACAACCTGTGAACAAACCCCAAACATACAATCAACCTCCCCCTCCCAAACCAAACAAACAAAATTCCCAAAGAAAATAAATTCTTGAGCGAAAATCAAAGGAAAATTGTATCACTGAAAATATTTCTCAGGGAAAGTATACCTTGTTATAAGTGGCAGAGATAAGGGACAATACTTTCATTGCAATTTATGAAAATTATTGTAGTCATTAGTATATTGAGCATGAACAATAACCAGTCTTTAGTGTAATCCAAAATTATTTGTTTCTGTATTGAGTGAGAAAAACCTCCACTATACACCTTCCTTATGACCTGTTTTGTAGAAATCTTATTTAGGTAATACAAAGCAGTTTGCATTTGACAAAGTTATTTGCCAAGAGGTGTACCTGTAACAACGCAAATTAGAGCTCAAAGTAAAGCTCATCCCTCAGTCTCCTTTCCTATTAATTAGACAAATGCAGAATCCTCAGCCACTCCTCGCAGGACATGCCTGCCAGTCCTTTTAACCAGTTTTCAAGGACCTTTACATATTTCTTAAATTGTAGGGCCCAGAACTGCCCACAGTACTCAAGGTGAGACAACAAGAACACTGAATAAAATGAGGTAATCATCAATTTTGAGTAGCTGATGATGTTGTGTTTAGTGCACCCCAGGATATTTGCCCTTTTGGCATCCTGGGCACTGGGCTGACTCCTACGGAGCCTGCTGCTGACCAGCAACCCCAAATCCCTTTCTGCAGGGCTGCTCTCAAGTCATTTGTCTCCTCGTTTATATGTGTAGCTAGTGGTACTTGGTTCTAGGTACAGAATCAAGTTTTTCAACTTGTTAAATTTAATCCCATTAAACATTACTCCATCCTATCTATCTGGATCCCTCTACAAGACCTCTTGTCCCTCAACAACTCACAGCACCTCCCAGTTTGGTATCATGAGCAAATTTGCTAATTCTGAGTTTAACTGCCATATATCAATTCAGAGCATTGATAAATACATTGAACAGAACTCGCTCTAGAATTGAACACTGAGGAACACCAGTGATGGCCCATCACCACCAGATATAGCCCCATTCACTACATCTCTGCCCTTCATCTAGTTCTTCACCCAGTGCACTGTGAAACCGCTCATCTCACAGTTGGAAAACTTCTCCAGAAAGATGCTATGAGAAGCAGTATCAAAAGCCTTACTACAATTCAGAAAAACTACACCCATTGCATTCCATCTATCCAAGAAGTGGGTGAACTTATTACAGAAGAGTATCAAATTATTTAAACAGGATTTTTCCTTTGGAAGCCACATTGATTGTGCCTGCTGATTGCATTATTCTTTAAATGCCTTTCAATAAAACCTAGCTTAATCTGCTCCATAATTTTTCCAGAAACTGAGGCTAGGTTAACAGGTCATTGATTGGGTCTCCCCATATGCCTTTTTAGTGTATTGAGTTTCCTGACTTCCCGTCTGCAGGGACCTCCCCAAACTCCCAGGACCTCTAGAAGATGACCAAGAGGGGTTCTGCCATAGCACTCACTTGCTCTTTAGGTACTGAATCTCATTAGGCCACATGGACTTGTGAGCATTCAGTCGATACAACTGTTCCCTGACAATTTAAGTGTCTACAAAAGGAAATACACTGTTCCCAGGCTCGTGATTGCAAATCAGGGAACAGGGAAGCCCAAAGATTATCAGTAAAATTAGAGTCCAGTAAAAAATCATTGAATGCCTCCACTTTTTCTTCATTTTTATTAGCCAGATGACCATCTTCAACAAGATTGGTCCAAATTTTTTTATTTATGTCAGTACACAGGCTTGATATATGTTTTATTCATAGGAGCCAATAACGCAAAATTTTCTTCTCTTTCTTGTCTTTCATTTCAATTTTGATGCAGCCAAATGTATAGCCAGACCTCTTTAACAGTTTCAAAAGGGATGATTACATTGGTAGGTGAAAGAGCAATTGGAATTACTTTCTTTTCCTACAGAAATTCTCCCCAGAACCGCCGAGCTGTAAACAGTTACATAGTCATTTCAGTTAGAAATTCAAAAAAGCTGCCAAATACACAGTTAGGTACATCACTGACTTCTGAACTACTGGCTGATTACAGTTAAGGCATAGCAATTTCATGTTACTTCAATTTCTTATTTTGTCTTTGACTTTTATCTGGTATTCCAGAACTGAGAAAAGAAACAAAGCAAGTGTCTTAAGTCCTTGCCTGAGAGTATTCTCAGTCTGGGTATATGATGAAGTTAGATAGCCGGTTGATACCCTTACAGCTCCATTTACTTACTGAATCTTTGAGGATTTATACAGCTGAAGACAAGGTATAATAATTTGGACAGGTATGCATTATCTTACAACTTTTATTGAAATGTCTTTTTGCAGTAAAAGTTGTCAATGAACACTTAACTAACTAGATTGTGCAAATAAGGGTACAAGTAGACATAGACTAATGTGCAACAAGAAGACATTTACTTTAAAGAAAATACCTGTATTTTATATTACTCACATTTGAAAAATTGGTATAATCATGTATATTATAGATCTTATTTCTGTAGTGGTTTTCCTGAGATTCAGTAGTATATGATAAGAGTATAGGAAGAATCTTCTTTTTTGCCACTCGCTTTCTTGTCCTTTTTTAAACACTCAAACCTCTTTTATATTCAGCTTGAATGTCTGCTTCTAATACTGTTCTAGAGCACAACAATTTACAGAGAATTGAAAAAGCAATTTTCTTTGGACAGCTAGCTATTCTCCCTAATTTTCACCTGCCAAACTCTTTTCTATGAATGTTGACTCGATCAGATAAAATGCAGGCTTTAAAGATGTTTGATTAGCTGCCTGGCTTACCTTTAGCTACTCACTTTGCATGTAAAATGTCTACATACCCACCACTCTTCACATTTCACTGACATATTTTCACCAGAGCTGCACTGAGCAATGTGGGCATGATCTAAGACAAAAATCACTTTTCACTTTTGGGCTACTGATAATTTACTGTTGGTTTATTAACTGAAATAATAAAAAGCAAAAATAATACCTATATTACTTATAATGCATGTCATTTTTTATATGTTAGTTTAGTTGTATAATCATTTCATATTCATAGTTCATTTGAAATCATAACAATGATGACTCAAGAAAAACCTTTGCACACTTCTTCTACTGTACTACCACATGTTTTCCAACAAATAAAAAACTGAGTGATATGTCATTTACTTCATAAAATTCAATTTCCATAGGCTTCAGGATTTTATAACCATTAGGCAAGCTGAATAGTCTCTTCTTCTGTAAAGAATTCTCATGATCTCAGTGGAATGACTCAACCAAGTATTCTGTCTAAACTACTAGAATAAAAGACTCACAAATTTTTACACGGAATATAAAGGGAAACTGAGGATCGTAATACCTCTAGAATGTTGCTAATTTTTATGGCACTAAGTGGAAAAAATATTACCTGTTTATATCTTTTGTTGGAAGCTGCTAGAAAATTCTGAAAAAAAGCTTTTAAGTTTATAGGCTGTGAGCAAGCTCTTATTGTGATAATGATGAATGTGAACTTGTGTGTATATGAATGTAATTGGACAAGTTTTAGACATTGAAAGCTAAGTTACTATCAGATGAAAGCAGACCCAAAATTACCTAGATAGCTGAAGGGCTTGAAAAACTAATAAAGTAAAATATGATAAAATAAAATTAGAGACACCCATATTAAGTATAAAGGTAAGTATAAAGGTAATTGTCCTCTGTATAAGAGCTGGTCTGAGTCTCTGGAACACTAGATCAGCATACATATTCAAATTAGTTTTTTAAATCTTTACCCATACACTCAAAGAATTGGCTTACTCTGTTTTCTGACTGTCAGTACATATGTGGTCATACCTTCTGTATCACTTGTGGTGTCCCAGTGTGTAAACACAATTTTTATCATTAGAGTTAATTGAAAGAAAAAGAAAATTTGGGTGCAACTGCCAGTGCAAGCCAACAGAAAATAACTGAGCTTTCATAAGGGAATCTTAGAGAATCTATAGAGCATTCAGGTTTTTTTACCTAATAAATAAATTATTCTGATACTATGTTCAACATTTTATATTTTAAAAGAGGAAAAAATATTACATTCCCGTTGTAAACTTATTTTAAACTCCAGCTTTCTGGTTTCACTTTGCCTCCATGGAACACTAAGAAATTCACTAATCAGAAGATTAAAAGTCTAATTGCAAACTTAAATTTCTCACCTGCTAAATATTTTTCCATTTGTTCCTCAATCCTGAATGAGTCTTCCACATCAATCTAAATTTTAATTTAATTTAATTTATTTTTGCCCATTCATGGTATTTCAGATGAGATATATCATATTACCTCTTTGCTATTACCTCTCTAAGGTGAAACCTGAAGTCCTTTTGGATTTATTTTTCTGTTTTTTTCCCTGACTACTTTTATTGGATTTCTCTGCAGTAGTTTCAGATTTTCTGGAATTTATGGGAATAAAAATATCCACAAATTTGCAGATGCAATTTCACTATTGCCTAGTATATACAACTAATACTATGGAAGTTTGACTCTGTATGTTGTAGTACGTTCACACTAGGATTAAATTTGCCACTTTATGACAGTAAAACAAAGACAGTTTTGTAGTTTGTTCCTCTGTCTGTCTGTCTGTCTCTGGTTAGCTATGAATATGTATCTGTTTAATGTTGTCATCTCTTTAATTTATGCTGAATTAAGTCTACCATGAAAGAGTGGTTTTCATCTTTACTCCAGGACACAACTAAGTCTTCTCCCTTCAAATTTAAAGGTCAGATTTTGTATTAATCACTCTAAAAATATAAGAAATTGTGATTTTTTTTTTATTAAGTACTGTTTTCAAACCAAAACCCCTCTTTGATATCAATTTCCATTTTTTCCTATGTGGAACATGTCCTACACCAGTGATCTTTAAAAACAGCCAGAGATTTATCTAATCAAATAGAGGATCTTCTACCTGACATATCTGGTTAATTAAAAATTTCCTTGATTGGAAGAGGAAGAATACATTTCCAAAGCTGAATTTGTCTCTTCTTAAACTGGGCATCTCAAGTAGACTGGCTACACTTCTCTTAAGAATACACCCTTCCCTGATAGTAAAATGTGTTTGCACCATTGACAGATTTGTTGGAGTAAGGCAGTTAAGTTCTGCAATGGATACTGAACATGTGAAAGTGTATTTCATGACACTAAATTACTTATATAGCAATTCTGTATTATCTGTAACTATATTTATTTTGCTCCTTGTTGTTAAAAAAATGCTTCTGCTTTCAGAACATTTTGACTAGGTTTGATTTAGGCACTGTTAGGGAATTCTCCTTTTTATAGCACAATTGCATGGGTTTTTTTTTATCAATATAGTTTTTTACTATAAGGCAATCAAAACTGTCCTCCACATAAAGTGAGTGTGTGAAGGGGAACCAAAAGGATCAAAGCTACAGGCTGCAGATCAATCAGGACAATACTTAACAAAGCCTTATCATTTTCTGCTAGAAGTTGGACAGATATTAAAAAACAAAACAAAATAAAAGGTTTACACGTGACTGATTGTAAAAGAATGAGCAAATCAAACCATGTGTATGTGAGTTCCTAGCACTTTGCATAGCATGTTAGATAAATAATCTTTTCTTTTGGTGGGATTTCATGTTTGCTTGGTTGTTTAGGGCTTTTTTCCCTTAGGGGCCACCTAAATTGATGCGTTCCATCATGCCGTTGATAAAATTATGGCATTTGTGTCTCTAGCTGTATTTTTCAGTAGGGTTAACATGACAGTAGCAGTTTATTTCCTTAGTATTTCCATTCCATCATTATGTTCATTCCATCATTATTTGCTTTGAAAACTATAGAGAAGTTATTGGAATAAGAGGGAAAAACATTCATCTTATCATGAATGAAAGTGTCAATATTTAGTCCTCTATTTTCAGGACTTCCACTGTGATCTTTTTTTTTTTTTTTTTACCTTTAAGAGAATAATTCTGTTGATTTGGTATGCAAAAGGTTGCTTCCAGAATTAATTGCAAGCAAGCTATCCAAAGCATGTCGAAATCAATAAAATACCAGAAATTCATAAGTACCTGCAGTAGGTATGTGTGTTGTTTTATATGTTTCATATATCTTCTGAATGATGACTTGGACAAACTGAGAAATACCAAGGGCATGGGTGAAAAGTTGAAATATTAATTATTTATTTTACTCTATTTTACTGCAATCTAATAGATGACAGGTTGTGTTTTGTCCTAGTGTTTTCCAATTGAGAGTTTCCCCTTTATACCAAATTTCTCTTTCGACATACTTGCACTCCCTTAGCAAGCCTTATTTATTAAGGAATATAGTATGACATTAATTAGTTTTTCCACCTTATAGACTTAGAAATTATGCTGGTAATGTTTGTAAGATGAAACCGTATGTGTCTTATCAATCATTTTTTCTGGCTGCCAAGGCAACAAGCAGAAGAGTTGGAGTTGGCAGCATGAGTGCACCAGCTCATATCAAAAAACAGCTATATCGAGAGCAAATAAACATGCTTGTTTCCTGCCTGTTTTCTGTATGTGGTGAATAACTATGTTAAATCAATTTGAACTGTCCATCAAAGTCAAATTTATTAAAGCACAACACTGCAACTGAACTGAATTTTTGAAATCAATATGACTGATGGCTAACAGCATGGGGTTTGCACCCACATTTACATTTTGAAAGACTGATCTTTTCCACCGTCTTTGATTTTTCTTTAATGGGCACCCTTCCAAAACTTGGAAAGTAAGAATGAATGTCTCCTTATCATTATAGAGGCAATATAAACACTATGTTATTTCTTTCAGAATTATATAAACCACAAATGAAAGAAGAAACAGAAAACAGCAGAAACAATCCCCCCATTTCTCAACCTGTCAGTTACATAAAAAAAGGCCCATTAAAGCAGAGTAAGTACCACACAGAAAAGAAGCTGCTGTTACAGAAAAACTTCATTGCAAATATACAGTAAATCAGAGACATTTCATTTTTATTAATTTAAAATTATATCCAGAAATCCTGCCAGATCAATCAAACTGACTTTCTAACCCATCACTTCCAAAGAATGGTACTTTTTTGGGTCCAAAATGCCATAAGATTATTTGACTGAGAACTATCTTGACTTCACTGCTTGAATATTTAGGATATGGAATGTTTTCAGGGCTTGGAAAAGATTAGCATTAAAAAAAAATTAAAAGGCTTGTGTCTTCTTTTTTTTTTTCCTTAACATTTTGAAAGTATCATTCATTTAATGCAGAACCGTGCGACATTATTAATTATTTTTTCCCCCTATACATAATTCTACTTTGGAGATCTGAAGAAAAGAGTTATCTCAGGTTACTTATGTCTCTCCATTAAGCATGGGGAAAAAGGAAACAGCAACGACTCATGTAAGATAAAAAGTTAAAACCTTCTATGATTAATAAAGAGTTACAAGTCCAGAGACTGTAATGATGTAGCTATAGGATATAATATTTTATTGAGCTGTGTAACTGCATTCAGCAATTTTTGCTCCTAGAGACTTGTTCTTGATTCTGCAGTACAGTTGACAACACTTCCTATTGGGATACTGTGTTTGTTAAATGTCCATCTAATTAAAACCCTTCAGATAGAGAAAACAACTGTAGAAAATTAGTTTATAATAACTAGATTGCTACAATATAGTTCAGGAAATTATTGATTATATGTCTTTTGAATTTTTAAATTGAAAATAAATCCATTTTTCTTACTGACAACTTGGAATTTATTTTTCATATAACAGAAAGTTTATCAATATTCTCAAAGCTTATTGAAGAAATATTTACTTGAGACTTGAATTTATTTAATTTTGAATCTAACACCCATGAAAAAAAGAGTGGGTTTTTTCATGTTGCTTAAAAAATATGGTATTCTGATTTTGAAGTAACTCAACTGGGGAATATAAAGAGAAATATAAAATTCCTTTATTAAATAACAATGGAAATTTTGTAAGTAGAATTTATATAATATTAATCAAAATACATTTTTTCTTTCTGTTATTATACACTTTTGGGGAAAAAAAAAATTAACTAGTTACTATAAAGCAAAGAAAATTTTAGCTTAAAAAAAGCGCAGAAGAAAAATAGCAATTTTGTAAGCATTTTCCTTCATAAAGCCCTACTGCAAATAATTAATGCTAAGGAAAAAGAGAAATTATTTGAACCTAGACTGTGATCTAAAAAAATTACCATTCTCATCAGAATTTTGCAACCTTGCAAGTGGCTCTAGGGGATCCTGCAAGAAAAAGGAGACTGGAGTAGATGAACATCAGACATGTCTTCCAACCTCAGCCATCCTGTGATTCTGTGTTTCTGGTGATTCTAGATCTCTTCTTCCTTAGGTAGATAAAACTTCTTTTTGGTGGTGGTGTTTTTGGTGGTTTTTTTGTTTTGGTTTGGTTTTGTTGTTTTTTTTTTTTTTTTAATTGGATGTAGTTATCCACTAAGGGAAAAGTAACAATTCTCTCTGATCTGGGTGGGTGTTACATCATACACAAAGGAAAATGATGCAGATTTTGTGAGAGCAGGAGCAGGTCGTGAGTTAAGCTATAGCTGAGTAATTCTGAATATGGAAATAAATCAAATAGTTCTCAGAGCTGATCTACAGATAAAAGAAAAAGATTATGTATGCCAAGTGTATCATACACCATGAACAGTTTGCCCAGTTCCTTCTACAAGTGAGCCCAAGCTCCTGTTTAAAAATATTTTAAGAATATGCCTCCTGGAGCATGTGCAAAAGAGCATCTTTCATAAAATAAAGCTTTTAAATTTAAAATGTGGCAACTGCACTTCTTTTCTCAGAGGAGTTAGAACAAATGCATATATGATGAATAATGCTACATATTGGCATAGTACTGAATACCAGATAACACAGAATAACAAATAACAATTTATTCTTATCCAACTGTTGAAAGCAGTTTATTATTTTTAGTATTTCACAGTACTCCTCTAGCTGTTTCCCACAAAATTTGAATGGAGAAATGGTGCTTCTCTTTCATACTTAAACATCTGAGGTTAAGACAATAATCTGAATAATCAATCATTTAGCACATATGATAAAATTTAATTCTTTACTATTTACGCTTGGAGACATGCTGAGGGAGGAATATATTTTTCTAAGTCATAATGTTCTACCACCTTCCTTCCACTCTAGAGAAGGAGTTGAATTTCTGCAGATATCCATCTGTTGCAATGTACTTTTATCGCTACAGTGACTGTCAAAAGGATGTCAAAGTCACCACGTTCCTGATCAAATCCTATCCAGGATTGTGGAAGGTAGGATACAGCCAGTTTACAGAGCCTGCCATGTCCATGCTGTGAGATCAGTGGTACTGCACACTCAGAAAGGCTAAAGGGCAGGTACTGCTCCCCTGATCCACTCTATTGCCACTTGTTTCCAGTAATCTGTCTACAAATGGAAGTGGAAAAGAAGATAATATACACATGTCAAACAGTAGAGAGGCGGGTAAATGACCAGTCATTTTAGTCGTAAATGCAAGTGGACGAACAACTCAAATGCTGCTGTTATAGTGCAGAGTTTCAATGCAATCTTGATACATTTT